>NW_027363433.1:0-105000 GCF_046119375.1 Phyllobates terribilis
TGTCACTTTATGTGGTGATAATTTTGGAATTCTTCACAAAGGATAATAGGAAACAAATGGATCTTACAAATAATATTCCAACTTCTCTTGGATCTGACAATCCCCTATATACGGTTGTACACTACTGTCTGGGCACATGGAAGGTTAAGAAAGGAAGGTGCGCCATTTAGCTATTTGAATGCAGATCTTGCTGGGATAGTGTGCAGACACAATGTATTGGGGACACTGTTCGTTGTCACCTGGCAGCTCAAAAGATGGCCACCACGAACAGGCTTAGCGCTATCTACTCCATTATCCAGATCCCAGGGTTTGCCTTTAACCCCTCTACATGGATTTGTACTTAGAGAGAGACCCCCTAAGCTTGGGCCACAGTGTTACCTAATGTTCTGTGGTGTGAGATGCCAAGAAGAATAGTCAGATAGCCGGGTCAGAACCAGGAGAGCAGAGAAAATACAAAATCACACAAAAGTAGTCCGTAAACGGGCCGAGGTCACAGCAGGAAGCAAATACACAAGCCAGGAGCTGAGCACAGAGGACTGAACCAGAGGAGAACAAGGCTGTATCTGGCAGCTTCCGGCAATATGCTTCCAGCTTTAGTAGGGTGCGGTGCTTTCCAGTTGGCTGAAGCAAGGAAGCAGATTACTCCAGCTGGACAGCACACACACCCATATTGCCAGACTGGATAGTACTACAGGTCCCAGGCACCCTAATCTTAGTGGCTGGACAGAGCCTGGGCCGCCCAGAGCTTCTAGTTCTGACGTCTCCTCCATCACCAGCGCCGCCTGCAGGATGAATAAGGCGGCTCCTGGTGACAGAAGCAGACGTCGCAGGAGCAGATCCCAGAGGAGATGGGACACACCATTTGCAGAAGCCCTAATGTGACCAAATTGCAGAAAACCAGAGCAGTAGAAATCCCCATAAAGTGACTCCATTTTGGAAATTATAACCCTCAGTGAAATAATCTATAGGAGTAGTGACTATTTTGACTCCACAGGCACTTTCCAGAAATTAGCACGCAGTGGATGTTGGAGAGTGAAAATTACAAATATATAATTTCATTACCCAACACATAGTGCCCAGATTGTGCTCCAGGAGACACACACCATCAATTAAGTGGGTTCTTCTCACTATAGTAATGCCAAATACATGGCTGCTAAATGTGGTTTGGGCGCACTGCATGCCTCCGAAGCGAGGGGGAGATCTGACTTTGGGAGAGCGGATATTGCTGGATTGGTTTATGGAAGCCATGTTGCTTTTCAATAGCCTTTGAGCCACTAATAATGTGGAAACCTCTGGTTTTCCACTGACAGATGATGGACATGAGTGGGGACTTGTTTTTTGTGAGATGAGTAGAAGTTTTTATTGGTATTATTTCACCTACATAATATTGTTTGGTGGCTTTTTATTCCATATTTGGGAGGCAGAATTAACAAACAGTTGAACACTACGATCCACTGGTTCATCCTATGAGGTTTTCTATTAGACTGTGAACTGTTATTGTCTTGGTGAATAATGACGGCTAACATAGGTCAAAATTTAAAAAAAATCACAGAAAAAGATACATCCTTACTAACACCAAATCATATAACAAATGCACTAGCAGGATGCCGCAGACCCCCATGATAAAGGTGGGGGCAGCGCAGGTGCAAAATACTGGTGGAGCAACCACTCACAATCGTACCAATTCATGGATGGGGTGGTTGCCTAGTATTAAAGATGCAAACAGATATGTTACGGCTGTTGGTATTCATTTGATCAAGGGAGGGGGATGTTAAATGAGGTAGTGAGGGGGGGTAAAAGAACAGAATTTACTTTGATTGGTGCAGACTGTGTATTATTGCAATACCATAATCTTGATGATCAGACACACGTGTGGGTACAGAGGGGGACATGTGACAGTTCATCTTTAATCATTAAAACATGGTTAAGCAGATTAATGTAGTATCCTGGAATATTAGAGGTATGGGAGATCACAACAAAAGATTTGCGGCACTTAAATATCTTAAGGAATATCGGGAGTCGATAATCTGTCTGCAAGAAACGCATTGCAATACGGAGGCCGCTGCGGCACTGAGCAAGCTTTGGAGGGGGCCGGCCTATCACTCTATACATAGTACATACTCTAGAGGGGTTAGTGTATTGATTCATCCGAATTTGCCCTTTGAATGTGAGGGAAGTATTTGTGACAGAGAGGGTAGGTATGTGTGTCTAGTGTGCAGAGTGGCTGGGCTTAGAATTTGCCTAATTGCTCTGTATGTTCCTCCACCTTTCTCTATACAGACTCTACGACAACTATTCCCGTGGATAACGGAATTTGCTACTATACCCCTGTTGGTTATCGGTGATTTTGATATGTATCTACACGCTGAGCTTGATAAGTGTGGGGGGAGGGGCTGCTCGGGAGACATCGTTGGCAGGGGTCCTACAGGGAGTCAATATGGTGGATGTGTGGCGGGTTCGTTTCCCTAGTGTTAAACAGTGTTCGTGTTATTCGGCATCCTATTCCTCTCTGTCCAGAATTGACCTGGCTCTGGGAAATAGTCATCTGGTCCCTCTGGTCACTAAAGTAGAATACTGCACAAGATTGTTATCTGATCATTCTCCATTATTGGTTGTTCTGGGGGTAGATCCTGGAATCATAAACAGAAGGGCATTGTGGAGGTTTGGTCCTTGCTGGCTGGACGTATTCGGGGAACAGTTAGATTTAGAAGGTAAATTGGCTCATTTCTTTAGAGACAATATAGGCTCTGCTCCTTTAAATACGGTATGGGAAGCCATGAAGGCGTTCTTAAGGGGGATCCTGATTAAGGAAATTTCCGTGATCAAATCCAAAAACAGGGCTCGTACTCAGGAGTTGCGGAGGGAAGTAGACATACTGGAACAGGGGTATGTTGAGTCTCCAATCGTGGAGAATGGGGAACGCTGGACGCGGGCACAGGCTACACTAAATGACCATATATTGAAACAAGCAGAACGTAGACGATTCTTTCTTAGACAGCGGTTTTGTGTGGAGGGAGAAAGTGCAATGCACCTGCTAGCCACTATAGCTAGGGCCCAAGCTGGGGCTCCTATGATTACAGCTGTCAGGGATACTAAGGGTGTGGTAATTAATGATTCAAAGGCTATAATGGAAGAATTTTTTCGGTTCTATAGACAATTATATGCGTCCAAACTGACTAAGGCGCAAAGGGACATAGATCTATACCTTCATGATATGCAAATACCAAGTCTGACAGATAGCCAGAGAGAGCAACTAGATGCACCAATCACCCTGGAGGAGATGCAGGAAGCTTTAAAAGCTTTTCAAAATAACAAAGCCCCTGGTGCTGATGGGATCCCCGCGGAAATTTATAAGGAGGCTGGGGGGGTTTTACTTCCCAGGTTACAGGAAGTGTTTAAGGAAGCGAGGGAGGGGGGGGTTTTGCCGACTTCAATGAGGGAGGCTAACATAGTTCTTTTTCCAAAACCTGGAAAGGATGCCCTAAACCCCGAATCATATAGGCCAATATCCTTACTCTCGGTAGATGTTAAAATTTTAGCTAAGGTCTTGGCTACCAGATTGGTGGCGGTTATTACACATCTGGTTGCAGAAGACCAGACTGGGTTTTTACCGGCCAAGTCGACGGCAATTAACTTGCCTCGGCTGTTTCTTAATCTACAAATGCAGTCACAAAATAAGGGTGGTAGGGCAGTACTATCACTTGATGCCGCTAAGGCTTTTGATAGTGTCGAATGGGAGTATTTATGGGCTGTTTTGCGAAAAATGGGGTTCGGTACTGGGTTTCGGGCCTGGGTACGGCTTCTATATAACAATCCGCTAGCTCGGATTAGAATTAATGGTAGTCTTTCTGGTAGCATCGAAATGGGCAGGGGCACGCGTCAAGGCTGCCCGTTGTCTCCCCTACTGTTCGCCCTGGCTGTGGATCCATTGGCTGTTGAGCTTCGTTCCAGCAGTGAAATTCAGGGTTTCCGCTACAAAACACTGGAGGAGCGGATGGCCCTATACGCTGACGACCTTCTGTTGTTTTTGGGTGACACGGAGCAATCTCTGACGACAGCTATGAATTTAATAAGGGAGTTTGGAGATCATTCCGGCTTACGGATTAATTGGGACAAATCAGTTCTTATGCCGGTTGATGGTTTGTCTCAGAATACTAGGGTAGGGAGTACTTGCTTGAAAGTGGCGCGAGAATTTAAATATCTTGGAGTTAGAGTGACCTCATCTATCGGAGATTATATTTCTTTAAATTTACTTGAACGGCTTACTAAATTTCAACAAAAGGCCAATACTTGGAGCAAACTTCCCCTATCAATGGTAGGTCGAACTAACTTAATTAAAATGGTGTTAATGCCCCAATTATTATATATCCTTCATAATTCACTGGTTTGGATCCCCATGAGAATATTTTATAAATTTCAGGTACTGTTTCGGGAATTGATCTGGAAAAAAGGGGTGGCCAGAATCAGCTTGGATACACTTCAAAGGCCCAAAGATCAGGGGGGACTAGCCGCACCTAATCCATGGATATATTTTCTAGCTTCTCAAATGCAACAGCTCTGGTTAATCCAGGGAAACCTAGATAAACTGATACGTCTATTATCACACAATCTGCCAATTACCTCCTTTCTAGAAACAGGAATCTCGGGGTGGGATGCTAGGAGACACCTCCCGACCCTAACACTTATGGGGAACACGTGGCAGAAAATAAAATTGTTGTTGGGAATAAAAGACTTTACTCCTTTTACTCTGCTGTAGCATAATGCGAGCCTTCCAGAGATCCATAAACTGAAAGGATTTGGAATATGGGGAAAATTGGGAATAACTAATGTGGCGCAAATATTAGAGGGGGAAATATTTAAATCGTTCCAACAGATAAAAGAAGAATATTGTATTCCACAAACTAGTTTTTACTTTTATCTCCAATTGAGGCATGCATGGTGTGTACAGCTGTGACATATGCAGAGTAAAATCCAACATCATATACTGTTTAATACGCTACTATGCCATAGAGGTGGGAAGGGATTGATTTCCAGAATTTACGGGATACTTATGCAGCAATTTCAGTGGGACAGACCCTTAAATGTTAAGGAGAGGTGGGAACGCGACATTGGTACTATATCCTCAGAGGAGTTGGAAGATGTGGTGGAGAGTGTTCCGATTCTATCTACATGTGAGGCACATAGACTTTCACAGTTGTACTTATTACATAGGGTATATAGAACCCCCAAATTTCTACAGCGCATTGGGGCAAGGAATGACAGTACGTGACCAAAATGTGGAGAGGAAGGAGCAGATCTTATGCATATGATGTGGTTGTGTAGGAGGGTCGCTGTATTCTGGAATGAGTGTGTGCAATACATTAATGATGTGTTTGAGTGTAATTTACCCCTATATCCTAAAGTGTGTGCATTAGGCCTTGTAGAAATAATAGGATGTGAAGAGGATGAAATAATAGCTGTTAAGAGGACTCTATACCAGGTCAGAAAGCTTATAGCCGCACATTGGTTGGATCCCTCCCCTCTCAGGCTCCAGGAATTTTTGGATAGAATGCGTCTTTTATTGAGATTAGAAGAGGGAGTGTACAAAAAGCGGAAGGCTATACGTAAATGTGATAAAATCTGGGGTAAATGGAATATGTTTCATGGTTATCATATTATGTCTATTTTAAATATCACTTGAATTTAAAATGTTGTGGTCTCTCATGTTCTGTATAACTAATTACTGATTATCAGATACTAAGCTCTGTACCCATGGATCAAACTAGTAATGCTTTAACAGTCGGATAAGCTATATGATGGTATACGGTTTGCAACAAAATTAGTTTTTTGCCATATGGTTCTTGGGGCTGTTATGGGTGGGGGGAAGGGGAACGGGTGGGTCTTGAGAGGCACTGCTAGTTTAGTGATGCCTCACTGTTGTTTATGTATAATGTTATAAAAAGTCTTTTAATAAAAAATATCTGATTTAAAAAAAAAAAAAAGATGCACACAGATGAAGCTTGCATAGGACTCCAGTCACACAGGTAGGTGTGATGCCCAGTGTCTGGCTTAGAATAGTGATGATGCCCATACTATTAGATCAGGAGGGCTGCCCAGCACTATATAAGTGCACCCCACATGGACAGACCAGACACCCCAGTACACCCAACCAACACTAAAATGCTAAAGCATTTGTTATCTGATTTGGTGTTAGTAAGGCTGAGTTCACACGATGCGTTTTTCATGCGTTTCCGCGGCGTTTTTGCAGTTGCGTAAACGCCGCGGAAACGCATGAAAAACGCATGGTAGAAGGGCAGCAATGTTCCCCAATTGAAATCCGCATGTGCTGTGCCCACGATGCGGATTTTTCCGCAGCGTAAACGCTGCGGTCAAAAATCCGCAGCATGTCAATTAATTTTGCGGAAACGCTGCTCTTTTGCCGCCATTGACTTGCATTAGACCGCATGGAATCCGCATCACTGTATATGTTGATGCGCTTTTCATGCGGTCTAATGTGCGGATGGTACCCGGGTGTGGATGAGGGGACTCGCATCCAGAACCAGGTACCATTAAAAAAAAAAGAATAAAATAAAAAATATATGTATTCTCACCTTCTGACGGCCCGCGCTGCATCCTGCTGTCTTCCCGGGCACTTCGCGGTTGAATGAAGGACCTTCGCTGACGTCAGAGTCATGTGACGGGTCACGTGACGCTGACGTCGGAAGGTCCTAAAGTCTTCACTGCCGGCAGCCGGGACCGATGAAGCAGGACACCGGGGGCCATCAGAGGGTAAAGTATAGATTTATTTTTTATTTTTTGACATTCACACACTATATAAATCCATGCCGGTTGCATGGATTTATATAGTGGAAAGTTGACAAGCACTTTCCAAGTGATGCTAAAATCGCTTGGGAAGCGCTTGTCAACCCGCCTGCGGAAATGAAAGTGAAGACCGCTTCATTTCCGCATGTCCCTGGCAGGAAACCGCATGTACAATCCGCATGCGTTTTTTCCTGCCAGAGAGATGCTGAAACGCTCAGGAAAAAATCCTGAGCATTTCTGCATCGTGTGCACATACCCTAAGGCTGATTTTTCTGCGATGTTTTCTTGGTAAATAATGATACTTTTACATAAAGTACATTTTTACGTAGAGTTTAATTAGAAATATTCAACAATATAAATTTTAAGAATATGCTATTCATAAATAATAATTGGTTTTCTTCTTGGCAGATGACTGTACCAGGAGATCAGAGGGACAGCTGACATCTTCAATTTTTAAATCAGATGATCTTGAGATTACACAAGATACAATTGAAGTGAATGCCATTACTCCAGATATACCATCATCCCTTCACAGCAAAGATCTGTCATCTGATCATTTGAAACAGGTCCTGTCTTCTGATTCATTACCGACTACTAAGGAAAATCAAAGTCACAAAATGAGCTTTAAAAAAGAAATTGCTCCTAAAGCAAAGAAGCCATTTTCATGTTCAGAATGTGGAAATAGTTTTTTCCTTGAAAAGTCTTTTCTTAAACATCAAAACATTCACACATCAGAGAATAGATTTTTTTGTTTCAAGTGTGGGAAATTTTTTAACCAGAAATCAAATTTTGTTAATCACCAGAGAAGTCACACAGAGGAGAAGCCTTTTTTCTGTTCAGACATGAGAACTAACGTGATAGAAGATTACAGTCCGGGGAAGACGGGAAACATTCATATAGACGGCCGGTGGAGATGTAGTCAGTGACGGACTCTGGCTAAATATGTTTCAAGAGCCGTAGTAGAAGATGAAGATGTTGTTCTCATGAAGTAGTTATTTCTCATGTCACGTGTAATGAATATCTCCTGCAGTATTGCTAATGCTGATTCCAGTGTCCGTAAATCAGACGAGAATTAGCTTTATGGAAGATGAGTCTATGAGAAACGTGTTCAGCTGCAGACTCCAAGGAAGAAACTGCTTGTTTGTGGCCTAAAATATATAGGTTTTATTACTAGATGTAAAGCAGAAAACTAAATACTGTAAAATAATAAATCTCCTCATATGTTTCCCTTATTATCTCCAGTAATTGTATTATTACACAGGATTTTTATGATGTTACATAGGCTCATCATCTTCTCATTCAGGTCCCTACAATATCAGATCCTCTCAGTGAAGATCTTGTATTTAAGAGAATTTTCCTTATGGAACCATCAAAGATGGATATGGACAGGGACAAAATAGCGGAGAGGATATTACACCTCACCCTAGAGATCCTCTTCCGGCTTACTGGAGAGGTGAGAGATTCTGATGACGTCACATTACATCATTCTTATCTATGGGAATAACAGATGGACAGAACTGGAGTGGTGAGGACTCTGGAAATTTCTGTAGTGAGATTTATTTATATGTCTTTCCATAACCAGGATTACATATTAGTGAAGACCTCTAGTGAGTGCTGTCAGGACCCTGTGTCTGAGGGATGGGAAAGACCCCTGAGCCCAATCACAGGGCCTCAATCTCACCCCTTCATACATGATGACATCAATGACCGGAAGATCGTAGAACTCACCTACAAGATGATTGAGCTGCTGACTGGAGAGGTGACACTGCTGGGAATGCTGGGACATTATACAGTAACGCTATTAAATGATTGGGGGGATGACTGTATCATTGTATGTGTCAGGTTCCTCTAAGATGTCAGGATGTCACTGTCTATTTTTCCATGGAGGAGTGGGAGTATTTAGAAGGACACAAAGATTTGTACAAAGACGTCATGATGGAGGTTCCCCAGCCCCTCACATCACCAGGTAATAGACAGGACTAAATACACACGGCCTATAATTATCTGTATGTAAAGAATGAATTCAGTCCCTGTATGTGTTTCCTACAGATCTATCCAGTAAGAGGACAACACCAGAGAGATGTCCCCGTCCTCTTCTTCCACAGGACTGTAAACAAGAAGATCCCAATGTTCCTCAGGATCATCAGGTAGATGGAGAGAAGGTGTCATGAGATCTCCCCTATGATGTGTAGACGGCTGTGAAGGTCTTGTGTTCAGTCTTGTTTTATCCACCAGTATTATGTGTTTTCCTTTTGTGTAATGAGAACGGTGGAGATGGCAGGATTAGAGTTGATCATAGATGTGACTTCTCCATCTGTCTGTGACTTTTACAATATTTGTTTTAGGGTGAAGATCTGACCCATATTAATACTACAGAGACATATGTGAGGGGTGATGAGCGGTGTAAAGAGGAGATTCCTACATATGACTACCCAGGTGAGTAGTAACCACTAAATGCTGAGAAGTCACAGATTCTTCTCAGTCACCGGCTGTGGCTGCTTTATCGGTTGTGTAGTCCGGCTGTATCACAATCGTGTGATCACCATTTTGCCTCTAGACCACAACATTCTCTTCCACCCAAAACTGTTCAAATGATTTTGGGCATTGAAACCCTTTTCCATAGAACTTACAACCTGGAGGATCCACCTACTCCCTGTGATTAGGAGACGTTACCTGCCCAGATCTGTAAACCACAAAGCCAGAAAATCACTTGAAGAAAAATATTATGATGGTCCTGTAAGAGAAAGCGGAGGGTAATGATGCTGTTGGCTTCCTAGAACCCTGGTATCTTATTGGTTGAATCTACCTTCTCTCCCTTCTGTGCTGCTGAATGTCCTCATATGGTCCCTACAAGACCAGGTCCAGTCTTTCTGGCCAAACTTCACTTTTATGATCGACAACATTAAATGTGCAGTGAGGCCAAGTGTGAATTTCTGTATAATAACAACAGAGTTTCCCTTTATCCTGACTTTTCAATTTCTTTTAAAACCGACTAACTTCAAACCAGATTGTGATAAACTATACAGAAAACATTACACCTGTGCCATGATATATCTCTAAGCTAAATTTAAGACGCCTCATCTCTGCATTATTATAAAAAGTTCACTTTAAATGTCTAATATTTGTTCTTGAAACTCATCGGATAGAAAATATTGTCCCTTATCATAGTTTAGATTGCCAAGAGCCACCGAGCCCCATACTCTAATTACCCCAGAGAGGTTTCACCACTAGTTACTCATTTATTACTGATGGAGACTGTTCAGTTTGATCATTTCAGTAGATGTGTTATTGTCTATAGTCACAGTTTTTACTATAGTAGTTAGTGCCCAAAATACTCTGATTTAACCCCTTCCTGCAGACAGTTTTGTGTTCCTATCTGGGCCCATTTTTCAAATCTATGGAAAAATACTCTGGCTTCTCTTCAGAACGTAAAAATCTTTCGCCTTTACTAAAGATTTCCATGGAGAGGAGCAAAACTGAGTTTTGTGGAGATATTTTTTCTATTTTTTTTTTTTTTTTAAGCACAAATTGAGAGATTACGTGGAATTTTACTTTGATTTTACAGAATGTCTGCAAAACTGCTGAATGGTTTGTGGTATCGTGGTATTTATATTCTGGGCGTTGACTGAATGCTTTTGCTTTTTTTGTTTTACCCTTAACTGAAGGATGCTCTGAAAATGGAAAGAAAAAAACAACCACAAAGAGCTGAGAAATGGAGAGCTTCATCTGCTCCCCCAAACCCGCTATGTGGTTAAACCACTAAACCCGTTAAAGAGGTTATGTACGGTTGTCCTGAGGAAGGAGTCGGTGGTCTCTGAAACGCGTAGACAATAAACCTACATTTTTATCCATACTAATGGTTTGTCGTGACTCCAGAGAACGCAGAAACAACTTCTTTTCCCAGCACCTATCTCTGACATTTTTCAAATCTGACGTGTGTGACTTTATATGGTGATAACTTTGGAATTCTTCACAAAGGATAATAGGAAACAAATGGACCTTACAAATAATATTCCATCTTCTCTTGAATCTGACAATCCCCTATATACGGTTGTACACTACTGTCTGGGCACATGGCAGGTTAAGAAGTGGAGGAGTGACATTTAGCTATTTGAATGCAGATCTTGCTGGGATAGTTTGCAGACACAATGTATTGGGGACACTGTTCATGGTCACATGGCAGCTCAAAAGATGGCCACCACGAACAGGCTTAGCGCTATCTACTGCATTTTCCAGATACCAGGGTTTGCCTTGCTCATCATCCTATAACCCGTCTACATGGATTTGGACTTAGACAGAGACCCCCTAAGCTTGGGCCACAGTGTTACCTAATGTTCTGTGATGTGAGATGGCAAGAAGAATAGTCAGATAGCCGGGTCAGAACACGGAGGTCAGAGAAAATACAAAATCACACAAAAGTAGTCAGTAAACGGGCCGAGGTCACAACAGAAACAAATACACAAGCCGGGAGCTGAGCACAGAGGACTGAACCAGAGGAGGACAAGGCTGTATCTGGCAGCTTCCAGCTTTAGTAGGGTGCGGTGCTTTCCTGTTGGCTGAAGCAGGGGGCAGATTACTCCAGCTGGACAGCACACACACCCATACTGCCAGACTGTATGGTACTACAGGTCCCAAGCACCCTAATCTTAGTGGCTGGACAGAGCCTGCACGGCCCAGAGCTTCTGGTTCTGATGTCTCCTCCATCACCAGCGCCGCCTGCAGTATGAATAAGGCGGCTCCTGGTGACAGAAGCAGACGTCGCAGGACCAGATCCCAGAGGAGACACACCATGTGACCAAAATGCAGAAAACCAGAGCAGTGGAAATCCCCATAAAGTGACACTATTTTGGAAATTATAACCCTCAGTGAAATAATCTATAGGAGTAGTGACTGTTTTGACTCCACAAGCACTTTCCAGAAATTAGCACGCAGTGGATGATGGAGAATGAAAATTACAAATATCTAATTTCATTACCCAACACATAGTGCCCAGATTGTGCTCCAGGAGACACACACCATCAATTAAGTGGGTTCTTCTCACTATAGTAATGTCAAATACATGGATGCTAAATGTGTTTTGGGTGCACTGCAAGGCTCAGAAGTGAGGGGGAGATCTGACTTTGGGAGAGCGGATATTGCTGGATTGGTTTATGGAAGCCATGTTGCTTTTCAAAAGCCTTTGAGCCACTAATAATGTGGAAACCTCTGGTTTTCCATTGACAGATGATGGACCTGAGTGGGGACTTGTTTTTTGTGAGATGAGTAGAAGTTATTATTGATATTATTTTTGCCTACATAACATTGTTTGGTGGCTTTTTATTCCATATTTGGGAGGCAGAATTAACAAACAGTTGAACACTACGATCCACTGGTTCATCCTATGAGGTTTTCTATTAAACTGTGAACTGTTATTGTCTTGGTGAATAATGACGGCTAACATAGGGCAAAATTTAAAAAAATCACAGAAAAAGATACAGCCTTACTAACACCAATAATCGTACCAATTCATGGAGAGGGTGGTTGCCTAGTATTAAAGATGCACACAGATGAAGCTTGCATAGGACGCCAGTCACACAGGTAGGTTTGATGCACTGTGTCTGGCTTAGGATACTGATGATGTCCATACTGGGCAGAAAGGCTGCCCAGCACTATATAAGTGCACCCCAGTACACCCAACCAACACTAAAATCCTAGTGCATTTGTTATCTGATTTGGTGTTGGTAAAGCTGATTTTTCTGTGATTTTTTTCTTGGTAGATAATGATACTTTTACATAAAGTGCATTTTTACGGAGAGTTTAAGTAGAAATATTCAACAATATAAATTTTAAGGATATGTTATCCATAAATAATAATTGGTTTTATTCTTAGCAGATGACTGTACCAGGAGATCAGAGGGACAGCTGACATCTTCAATTTTTAAATCAGATGATCTTGAGATCCCACAGGATACAATTGAAGTGAATGCTATTACTCCAGATATACCATCATCCCTTCACAGCAAAGATCTGTCTTCTGTTCCTTTGAAACAGGTCCTGTCTTCTGATTCATTACCGACTACTAAGGAAAATCAAAGTCACAAAATAAGCATTAAAAAACAAATTGCTCCTAAAGCAAAGAAGCCATTTTCATGTTCAGAGTATGGAAATAGTTTTTCCCTCGAAAAGTCTTTTCTTAAACATCAAAGCATTCACACAGCAGAGAATAGATTTTTATGTTTCAACTGTGGGAAATTTTTTAACCAGAAATCAAATCTTGTTAATCACCAGAGAAGTCACACAGAGGAGAAGCCATTTTCTTGTTCAGAAAGTGGAAATTGTTTTACAGAGAAATCAAGTTTAATCAGACATCAGATAACTCACACAGGGGAGAAGCCTTTTTCCTGTTCAAAATGTGGAAAATGTTTTAGCCGGAAATCAGGTTTGGTTAAACACAAAAGAACTCACACAGGGGAGAAGCCCTTTTCCTGTTCAGAATGTGGGAAATGTTATAACCAGAAATCAGATTTGGTTAAGCACCAGAGAACTCACACACATGAGAAGCCTTTTTCCTGTTCAGAATGTGGAAAATGTTTTAGCCGGAAATCAGATTTGGTTAAGCACAAGAGAACTCACACAGGGGAGAAGCCTTTTTCCTGTTCAGAATGTGGAAAATGTTGTAGCCAGAAATCAGGTTTGGTTAAGCACAAGAGAACTCACACAGGGGAGAAGCATTTTTCCTGTTCAGAATGTGGGAAATGTTTTAACCAGAAATCAGATTTGGTTAAGCACCAGAGAACTCACACACATGAGAAGCCTTTTTCATGTTCAGAATGTGGAAAATGTTTTAGCTGGAAATCAGATTTGGTTAAGCACCAGAGAATTCACACAGGGGAGAAGCCTTTTTGCTGTTCAGAATGTGGGAAATGTTTTAACCAGAAATCAGATTTGGTTAATCACCAGAGAACTCACACAGGGGAAAAAACTTTTTCCTGTTCAGAATGTGGGAAATGTTTTAACCTGAAATCAGATTTGGTTAAGCACCAGAGAACTCACACAGGGGAGAAACCTTTTTGCTGTTCAGAATGTGGGAAATGTTTTAAAGATAAATCAGTTTTGGTTAAGCACAACAGAACTCACACAGGGGAGAAGCCTTTTTTCTGTTCAGAATGTGGGAAATGTTTTAACCAGAAATCAGATTTGGTTAAGCACCAGAGAATTCACACAGGGGAGAAGCCTTTTTGCTGTTCAGAATGTGGGAAATGTTTTAACCATAAATCAGATTTGGTTAATCACCAGAGAACTCACACAGGGGAGAAGCCTTTTCCCTGTTCAGAATGTGGGAAATGTTTTATTCAGAAATCAGATTTGGTTAAGCACCAGAGAACTCACACAGGGGAGAAACCTTTTTCCTGTTCAGAATGTGGGAAATGTTTTAAAGATAAATCAGATTTGGTTAAGCACCAGAGAACTCACACAGGGGAGAAACCTTTTTCCTGTTCAGAATGTGGGAAATGTTTTGTGAAGAAATCATCACTTCTTAGTCACCAGAGAACTCACACAGACGAGAAGCCATTTTCATGTTCTTAATGTGGGAAATGTTTTACACGGAAATCAACTCTTAACAAACTTCAGTGAAGTCACACAGGGGAGAAGCCTTTTTCATTTTTAACCAAAAATTGTATCTTCATAAAAGGGGTTGTCCACTACTAGATCAACTCTATCTCATTCATTATGTTTGGCCTTGTTAAAATAAAAACACACATACACACTCCCTGTTCTGGCGCCGCTTCCATCGCGTTTCCGTAAGGATGTTACATCACACAATCCTGCCCCCAATCACCGCCACCTTCAGACGTATTATACATCAACAGGAAGGGCATGGCCTGGACATAGCACCAAGAGAATGCACACACTGAAAGCACTCTCTTCAGACCGTGTTCTTGGGGGAATTATAAGCAATTTACAGCCTCAAACATGCTGTCCGATATGGGAAAGAAAGAAGAGATCAGAGTTTAATCTGAGGTCCTCCACCTCTGTCAGCATGTCTGGTATGCAGCGTTTCTTATGGAAGGTCTTATCTTCCTGCTCCATTACTGCCTCACCTCAGCGTGGAAAAAGAAGCAGTCTTAACCTTCATGATGCCAGAAAGCTCCAGCCTGTAAGTCCTGCACCAACTTCTCTCTTAATGTAGGCCTCACAGGAAAACAGCTCCACAAATCACCCTTTTTCTCACCAAAGCCCCCATACTGAGCAGTGCTTGCTTCACAGGGACATTTACCCCCCAGCCACAGGTTATTCTGATATGGGGAACAACATAACTTATTTGTATATCAGATTGCGTCTATCCCTACTAAAGAAGATATGGAGCAATATATTCAGAGGCTTGAGACCACATCCAATACTGAAATACGTCCCCTCACTTCTATCCTGTCACAGCTTACTGACAAGGTACAGAGATTAGAGGATATTGTCGTCCAAGTTAGAGGCCATCATAATGCTCAGAAACTAACACTGGATCTTCACAGACAGTAAATAAACCATCTGTTTAATATGGTTGATGATCAAGAAAATCACAATAATATCTGGATAAGGGGTATACCTGAAAGCATCAATGCACAAGCGATCATGCCAACACTGTGATCATTATTCATAATATCCTTGGTGATCCTATTGATAAGGAGCTGGAGATTTAAAAGGCGCACCGTACAATAGGCAATCATGGCCCAGATCCTGAGTGTCCAAGGGACATTATCTGTCGCATACATTTTTTTCAATGTAAAAGAGGCCATTGTGAGGAAAGCAGAGGAGTTGGATCCTGCTGATTTAAATGGAAAACACATATAATTGCTCACATATCTATCCTGAATGACACTTGCTAAAAGAAGGGTATTGAAACCACTACTTGATGCCATCCGGGAAAATGGCCTGATGTACTCCTGGGGGTACCCATTACAGCTGTATATTTTCAAAGATCCAAGCAACATGAGACCTATTTGTGATGCCCTGGACATTCCATATATCTGACTGGCCACCTGCTCCACCATTGCCACAGAGAGTTCCAGCACATCACAGAAGGCGTTCAATGGATCAGGAACTTGATGGTGATGCAGCAGGTGGGAAAGGAACCTGCCAATCATATGAGCTCCTGAAATGAATCTGGTCTTCCCTGATGAGAGACAGTTTGCAGATGCTTACTTATTTCTTTAAGCATATAATTAGATATATCTAAATAGAGCATTAGGTGCCACTCTTCCACTATATAGAATGTCTAAGTTCATATAAGATCTTAGACCAGGATACAGTGCCTACAAGTAGTATTCAACCCCCTGCAGATTTTGCTGGTTGACACATGCGGAATTAACTTGGCATTGTGACATTTGTACTGTAGATCAGCCTGGAAGTGGGAAATGCACTGCAGCAACTTTTGTTTTTGTTTTTTTTTTTTTTTTTTTTTTTTTAAACGTTAAAAGTTAATTCAGAGTGTCATTTATTATTCAACCCCTCAAACCACAAGAATTCTGTTTGGTCCCCCTAAAGTATTAAGAAGTAGTTCAGGCACCAAGAATAATGAGCTTCACATGTGTGGATTAAAGATCTCTTTTGCCAGCCTTTTCTGACTATTTAAGACCCTCCCCAAACTTGTGAACAGCACTCAGACATGGTCAACATGGGAAAGACAAAGGAGCATTCCAAGGCCATCAGAGACAAGATCGTGGAGGGTCACAAGGCTGGCAAGGGGTACAAAACCCTTTCCAAGGAGTTGGGCCTACCTGTCTCCACTGTTGGGAGCATCATCTGTAAGTGGAAGGCTTATGGAACTACTGTTAGCCTTCCACGGCCTGGACAGCCTTTGAAAGTGTCCTCCCGTGCCGAGGCCAGGCTTGTCCGAAGAGTCAAGGCTAACCCAAGGACAACAAGGAAGGAGCTCCGGGAAGATCTCATGGCAGTGGGGACATTGGTTTCAGTCAATACCATAAGTAACGTACTCCACCTCAATGGTCTCCGTTCCAGACGAGCCCTTAAGATACCTTTACTTTCAAAGCGTCATGTCAAGGCTTGTCTACAGTTTGCTCATGATCACTTGGAGGACTCTGAGACACACTGGTTCAAGATTCTATGGTCTGATGAGACCAAGATCGAGATCTTTGGTGCCAACCACACACGTGACGTTTGGAGACTGGATGGCACTGCATACGACCCCAAGAATACCATCCCTACAGTCAAGCATGGTGGTGGCAGCATCATGCTGTGGGGCTGTTTCTCTGCCAAGGGGCCTGGCCATCTGGTCCGCATCCATGGGAAGATGGATAGCACGGCCTACCTAGAGATTTTGGCCAAGAACCTCCGCTCCTCCATCAAGGATCTTAAGATGGGTCGTAATTTCATCTTCCAACAAGACAACAACCCAAAGCACACAGCCAAGAAAACCAAGGCCTGGTTCAAGAGGGAAAAAGTCAAGGTGTTGGAGTGGCCTAGTCACTCTCCTGACCTTAACCCAATTGAAAACTTGTGGAAGGAGCTCAAGAATAAAGTCCACATGAGACACCCAAAGAACCTAGATAACTTGGAGAAGATCTGCATGGAGGAGTGGGCCAAGATAACTCCACAGACCTGTGCCGGCCTGATCAGGTCTTATAAAAGACGATTATTAGCTGTAATTGGAAACAAGGGTTATTCCACAAAATATTAAACATAGGGGTTGAATAATAATTGACCCACACTTTTATGTTTAAAATTTAATAAAATTCAACTGAGCAACATAACTTTTTGGTTTGTAAGATTTATGCTTCTGTTCATAAAACCTACTCTCGTTTGCAGTTTGAAGGCTCTAACTTATTTGCATCTTATCAAACCAGCTAAATCTGCAGGGGGTTGAATACTACTTGTAGGCACTGTATAAGTTGAGTTCACATGATACTACTGTTATATCAGGCTTTATTACTTTACTTGCTTTATATTCCATGGTTCCACCTAATAGGAATCCTAGAACTGAAAGTTTGACTTGCGCCTGTAAAGACAACCCCCAGTTAGGGACTTGCATTGGGATCTGCTTGTTTCACAATTTCCTACTGTTTTGATATATTCATAATCTATACTTCTTAGACACTGAGAGGTAGACGTTACTATCTACCGTCTATACTTCCTCTCTTAATCTTTCTCTCTTCCATTCCTCCTTTTTTTCATATAATATGGCACAACTCAAAACTTGTTCATTGAATGTCAGAGGACTTAATGTTCCAGAGAAAGGAGCTCAAGTGTTTTATCACAGGCATAAACAGCACGTACATTTTCTCTTTCTTCAGGAGTCACACTTTAGAGGCGATCATATACTGTACCTCAGATTACTAATAGATATTATTCATCTTGGCGTCCCAGAAAAATGCTGTTTTAAAGTCTAAGGTGCTGAGTATCGGCCGCCACAGATCACTGCTGCATACTATTGTAGAAACTCTGTCTGACACGGAGGGGAGGTATGTGTTTGTTAAGATCTCCATATACGCCAAAATTTTGACTTTGGCAAACTTCTATCTCCCTAATTGTGACCAAATTGAGACATGCCGTCATTACTTAAACAAACTAAAATATTTTGCGGAGGACGTTATCATCATTGGAGGTGACTTTAAATTTGTCTTGGATCCTTCTTTAGACGCGTCCCGGGGCTGGAGTCACCAATCTAAAACACAAACAAAAGCTTTGCTAATTGTGCTTTGGTCTCAACCGATTGATGTATGGATGATACTACATCCAGACGTAAAGGATTATACGTCTCCTTTACACAATATGCATAGCCATATAGTCCTTTTCTTAATTAGCCGTCACTTGCCTACATGGCAACCTACATCTCAGGTAGGAACTGCTGTATGGTCAGATCATGCTCCTGTATATTGTAACTAGCTATTGAACCCGTTCTATGCCCGGGTGGCGAGCATTTTTATTGGTATATAGTCTCCCATGCTGGTATGTGCTGCCCCCCTCCTGGTATTTCTGCTGCCCCCACCATCCTATCCCGGTATGCATGGCACCCCTCATCCCCATCCTGGTATGCATGGCACCCCTCATCCCCATCCTGGTATGCATGACACCCCTCATTCCCAATCCTGTTATGCATAGCACCCCTCACCCCCAATCCTGGTATGCATGGCACCCCTCATCCCCTATCCTGATATGCATGGCACCCCTTATCCCCAATCTTGGTATGCATGGCACCTCTCATTCCAAATCTGGTATACATTGCACCCCTCATCCCAATCCTGATATGTATGGTACCAAATCCCTCATCCTGGTATGCATGGCACCACTCATCCCCCAATCCTGGTATGCATGGCACCCCATCCCTCATCCTGGTATGCATGGTACCCCTCATCCCTATCCTAGTATGTATGGCACCCCTCATCCCCCAATCCTGGTATGTATGGCCTCCTCATCCCCCAATCCTGGTATGCATGGCACCCCTCATTCCAAATCTGGTATACATTGCACCCCTCATCCCAATCCTGGTATGTATATAACCAAATCCCTCATCCTGGTATGCATGGCACCACTCATCCCCCAATCCTGGTATGCATGTCACCCCATCCCTCTTCCTGGTATGCATGGCACCCCATCCCTCTTCCTGGTATGCATGGTGCCCCTCATTCCTATCCTGGTATGCATGGTACCCCTCATCCCTATCCTGGTATGTATGGTACCACTCGTCCTGGTATGCATGGCACCCCATCCCTCATTCTGGTATACATGGCACCCCTCATCCCAATTATGGTATGTATGGCCTCCTCATCTCAGAAACCTGGTATGCATGGCACCCAATCGCTCATCCTGGTATGCAATGCATGCCTCATCCCCAATACTGGTATATATGGCATCTAATCCCCTATCCTAGTGCGTATGGCACCCCTCATCCCTATACTGGTATGCATGGTACCCCTCATCCCTATTCTGGTATGCATGGTACCCCTCATCCTGGTATGCATGGTACCCCACATTCCTATCCTGGTATGTATGGTACCCCTCATCCCTATCCTGGTATGCATGGTACCCCGCATTCCTATCCTGGTATGTAGGGTACCCCTCATCCCTATCCTGGTATGCATGACACCCCATCCCTCATCCTGGTATACATGGCACCCCTCATCCCAATTCTGGTATGTATGGCCTCCTCATCCCAAAAACCTGGTATGCATGGCACCCAATTCCTCATCCTGGTATGCATGGCACGCCTCATCCCCAAACATGGTATACATGGCTCCCTCATCCCTATCCTGGTATGCATGGCGCCCTATCCCCTATCCTGGTATGTATGACACCCCTCATCCCTATACTGGTATGCATGGTACCCCTCATCCTTATTCTGGTATGCATGGTACCCTTCATCCTGGTATGCATAGTACCCCACATTCCTATCCTGGTATGTATGGTACCCCTCATCCCTATCCTGGTATGCATGGCACCCCGCATTCCTATCCTGGTATGTAGGGTACCCCTCGTCCCTATCCTGGTATGTATTGTACCCCTCATCCCTATTCTGGTATGCATGGCACCCCTCACCCACCAATCCTTGTATGCATGGCACTCCTCATCCCTATACTGGTATGTATGGCACCCCTCACCCCCCAAATCCTGGTATGTGTGGTACCCTCATCCTGGTATGCATGGTACCCCTCATCCCCCAATCCTGGAATGCTTGGTACCCCTCATCCCCCAATCCTGATATGTGTGGCCCCATCACCCCCCACTCCTGGTATGTATGGCAGCCCTCATCCCTTTCACGCTGCACACATACAAAAAAATAAACACTTAATCTTACCTTTCTTCTCTGTGCTCCAGCGCTGAAGTGTTCTGTTCTGCTGGAGGCTGGGGAAGGAGTGCGGCTCCGGAGTACGCACATGCCCATACCGTGCTGTCCAGCGCCATTTTGCTGAAGACACACTGCAAATGTGTCTTCAGTAAAATGGCGCCGGATAGTGCTACGTGCATGTGCTGATTCCGACACCTTTACTCCTGCCCCAGTCTCCGGTGAAGAGAGGCGACGCGGCAATGCTCCTTCCGGTCAGGTAAGTATGGCGCCGGGAGATCGCAGTATGCGTTCAGTGTCTACTCATACCGTGATCTCCGGCATAATACACACTCCTCTTACCTGTAACGGCACAGTCTATAAAGGCTTCAGACAGAGACACTCATCTCCCGTTATATTATAGATCTGACTATGCCGGACTCCACCAAGGCTTCAGATGTTGGAACCTAAATGATAATCTGCTGAAAGACTCACTCTGTGTCTCAGACCTTCTTGAGTATAGACTCCTTCAAATATATGAGCATGATGAAACTGCCTTACCATTTAAATGGGAAGGACTCACATGCGTCCTCAGAGGGATAATAATAAAACATAGATAAAAGCTAAAAAACGGAGAGAACAGCTAAAGTCCTCATTTGCTTGAGCGGATTGATCTTCTTGACAAACAACATAAATGATCTGCTTCCCTCCAGGTATACGCAGACCGGCTTAACGCTAGAAGGGAGCTAAAGTAGTTTCATGGATGGGGTACTTGCAAATATTGTGTAATTTCAGGGCACCTACTTATGGAAGGAACCAAGTGGAAGCTTCCATTCTCTGTACTAGATATGGGGCCTCCTCGAGAAAATTACTTAAAATGTCGTACACTAAAGTTAATATATAACATGTGGGATAGGGGTAAAAATATTCTGGGGATTGGAAAGTACGCAAACTATACTCCTTTATGGCACAACTATAACTTACCAGAGCTATAGAAGCTAAATAATATTAGTGAGTGGGAGGATAGGGGTACTAGAATAAACGTCCTACTGATTGATAGACATCACCCAATAGATATCATTGCTAAAGCAGTGGATACAAAAGGTCTATTAACCCTTATTTATAGGCAGTTACTGGCCCTACATTTGGATAAATATCCTTTGATAGTTAAGACAAAATGGGAGGAGGATGTAGGTCCGTTATCTGAGGAGCAATGGGGGAAATACTGGATTTGACACCGAAACTTTCATTGTCAGAGTCACAAAGATTGTCCCGAATTCTTCTCATTCATAGAGTATATAGATCCTCAAGTATTTTATTTAAAATTGAAATGCAAACGGATGACACGTCCTAGATGTGGTCAAAATGATGCCCACCTGATGCATATGACGTGGGAATGTGTAAATATTGGCGACTACTGGAAGGGGGTGATTATCGCTCTTGTATCTGTATTTGGGATACAACTTCAGTTGGAACCTAAAATCTGTATCCTAGGACTCCTGGGAGAGGACGTAGACCCAGACTCCCATATGGCAATAGCTAGCTCAGGAATATTATTCCAAGCCAGAACGTTGTTGGCACTACATTGGATAGAAAATTCTCCCCCAACGATAACAGAACTAAAATCCAGGATAAATAACACTCTATGCTTGGAAAGGGGATCTTGTATTAAAGGAACGCTCTCAAGAAATTCATACAAATATGGGAGCAATGGTTAATTACCCCAGGTATTGCTTCAAAGAACCTTCACAGAAATACTATCCTGGATCGTTTGTCCATTTCCTTACAGTAAGCCAGGAATTTATATCCTTATACCCAAGGTGTCAGCAAATAATTGTCTCAGTCCACACAATTGCCCCTTCTTAGATATATTCTTTTTCTTTTGATGTCTCAATAGGAAAAAAAAATAAGCCGTCAGGAAGTATTCAGATATTTATGTACAAATGTAAAATTACTGTTCCAAAACATTGTACTATAGAGCGATATTGGGATTTATATCATTGTAAACCGGTTCTTGTATTGTTTACTGGATTTTCTTTTTTATCACAAAGTTTATTTAAAAAATGAAAATTTTGGTAATTCTTAGTTTTGTTAAATAAAAATGATCTGAATGGAAAAAAAGAAAGGAGGGAAGGTCTTTACTAGATCAAACGTATACAAAATGCCAAGATCACATGTGAAGATACTCGTACGAATTCACAGATAAATGTGGTTGCTCATTGGCAAGGAGGTTACATCCACGGATGCAAAGGACATACGTATCCAAAATAAAAGGGGCACCCGGGCCCGAAATTCATAACCCCACTGACATAGCAGAAGCATTTAGTTTCTTTTATAGTTCGCTATATAATATTCATGGACAATACCATGACATACCACCTAATATTCTTGAAACTAAAAATGACAAGTATATTAAGGACACTGCCGTTCCTTCCTTACAGACCCCTGAGCAGGAGATACTAGACAAAGCTTTCACTGAACAAGAGATAGGGAATGATTTATCGGTCTCTCCTATCGGTAAGAACCCTGGGGCAGATGGATTCAATAATAGATTTTATAAGATGTTTTCCCCCCAGTTATTACCATTAGTGTTCAATAATATCTCAGAAGACTCCCCCTTTTGACCCCCAATCACTTAAGGCTCATATAACGGTTTTATCAAAGCCTGGAAAAGGACCAAATACCTGCCCTAATATTCATCCAATATCATTAAATAATGTAGACGTCAAAATATTCTCTAAAGTGATTACATCATGGCTCTCCCACTATCTACCCTCAATTGTCAGCAACGATCAGGTTGGCTTCATTAAGGGTAGAGAAGCTCGTGATAATAAAAATAAAACGTTAATTTCACATGCAAAAAACAGGAGCTCCCAATGTGCCTTGTTTCTGTCTACGCTAAAAAAGCATTCGACACAGTGCATTGGACTTTCTTGAAGAGCACCCTACCACAAATTACGTTGCTTTCTTGTTATCTAAAATTCTATCCTTCTACACTGACCCTAAAGCTATAGGGTAAACGGCCTTCTATATGACACATTTTCTATTAAAAATGAGACAAAGCAAGAGTGTCCCTTATCACCTCTCCTATACACATTGGTGATGGAACATTTAGCGGTAGCATTACACACAAATCCAGATATTAGTGGAGTTACTATAGACTCACATCACTATAAACTAGCTCTACATGCAGACGACCTGTTGCTCTATGTTTCAAACCCAATGATCTCATTTCCTTCTATAATAAAGGAATTCAAATAACTCGGCCATGTAAGCAATTTTAAAGTCAACTATTCTAAAACAGAAGCCATGAACATAACTTTTAACCCTGAACTGACACAATAACTAATTTCTAACTTCCCCTTTAAGTGGCAGAAAGACACAATTAAGTACCTGGGTATACAAATTCTGGGGAACTTGGATGATCTGTATCTTTTAAATTATATCACCCATCCTTGAACAAATGGTTAAAAATCGAATGAATTATAACTTGAAACCCTTGTCCTGGTTTGGTCGTATTAGTGTGATCAAAATGGACATTTTACCAGATCTTCTTTATATATTTCAGTCCGTTCCGGTCTGCGTTCCTCAGACCTTTTTCTCCCGTCTCAACAATTCTAAGAGCAAGTTTGTATGGAGAACATCGAGGCCTAGGATACGTGTTACAATATTGTGAAGAAACAGGAGGGAGGGTTAGGGAGCTGCAACGCTGAATCCAAACAGAGTGAAGATAGTCCACTGAAGGGTGCCGGTCCCGCTGGTGAGCACAGACATATGAAGAAAACGAAAAGGAGAAAATCGGCACTCCAACAGGTAAAATATGAGAAAAATGTATTGGATCATTTAAAAAAAAAAAAAGTAAAATTCTTATGCGTTTCTGGCGCTAGGGTTGTGCCCATAGTTATAGCAGATGAGAAAAGGACAATGAAGTCATATATACATATATATATACAAGCACAATGGAGTCACATGACACAAAATGAGAAATCAATTAGACATGCAAAAGGTGTGAAGAAAATCCCAGCCACAGTTCACATTGAAGGCAACGAGATCAAATACAGACAAGGTGATCATTACAAGCGTCACACAACAAGCCAGAAATGCAAAACACCATGATGGTGAAAAATAAGATAGAATTAGACCTCATACTCTTATTCATGCATATCTGTATCCCCCTCTGTATATAAACTGTTTATTGCAGGACATTTATGTGAAGACCACCGGTGTTAGCTGCCAGGGGATTATCCCATATAGGAACACAACACCGGGATTAAGTGTACAGGTATGAGACCACAGGGTCAGAACATCACAAATGCCATCAACTATAGCACCGGAAGGTGGGAGGATATACTGATTATAGAGGGACAGGAACATGTATGCATGAGATGGATGATAGATTCAGTATAGAGCATCACAATAACAATGTCCAATAAACAGAGAAAACGCATCAATGTCTAAATTGTGAATAGAAATATTGTTCTTATCGATCTGACACACGTAAAAATATAATATAAAATAATATGCACAATAACCAATATGGAGAAACTATAAACCTATAACAATGAACATATAAAGGGGAAAAAATTATGCAAATCAAAATTGAGGAAATCCACCCGCATCTGATCTGGTGCAAAGTGTAATATCCTGGCAAAGGATCATAGAGCCGCAGATATACCGAGCATTATCTGTCATATCAACGGGAGGCAAATAGATGAATCATTGTAAAACAGACGAGAACAAGTACAGAACACTGGGGAGATTACTGTGGAGCATTGTAATGGCGAATCAGATTACTGTGGAGCATTGTAATGGCGAATCAGATTACTGTGGAGCATTGTAATGGCGAATCAGATTAGATGGAGCGTACAAATCCATGATATCCAAGAGCTGGATGTATAACAGATCAATGGCAATGGGAGACGTCTGCATAGAGTCTGATAGAAAACCTGATCGTGAGGCTATAGATGGAGCAAGCATTTCTATCTGTATCATCGAAAAACAGGTAATTACATTATAATAAAACTGACAAAAACAAATATCTGATGCAGAACTTAATCGTGAAGCTGTGGATATAGCGGGAATTTCTATCTATCAACGAAAAACAAATAATTGAATTATATTGCGAAAAAACGGACAAAAATAAATATATGAGAAATGGAAGATAAATAAGCTGCAGAACATTGCAATGGAAATACTCAGTCGTTGCTGAAAAATCTTTAAGATATTTGCATCATTTATGTGCGTTCAGCGAAGATGAATCAGCGATGATAGCGCAATATACAGAAAGGCAAATAAGTACACCGGCAAATAATAACCGGAAAAACACAAAATAAATTCAGAAAACCTGGAATGTCACCATATAGATGTCTGCTGGGAATAAACCAGTATGGATTTCATCAATAGATGTAAAATAGGTCATTGCGGAAATTCATTACCCGAAGGGTATTTAGTATTTACAGGTCAGATCCAGAAGGCTTCACACATATTAAGGGGTTTCTGTCTGTTTCCACCCCTTACCGGATAATGAACTTTTACAAGACCAAAGAAAGAAAAATGTCTGAGATCATTATTCTCTATGGACACAATGTTTTGATGCCCCGGAGTATGTGCTATTAGAACTGTTGATATATGAAATCTGCTCTGGTGGTCTCTATGAATCCTACCAATTTGTGTAAAACAATGTTGTCCACTATTCTGGAGGAAGGCATTTATTTGTCAGTGTTTAATAACAAAGCTCTGGCTGTTACCTGATTATCCCATTTTACCCATTCACACAAGGGTATCTCTCCCTCCCACCCTTCGCCCTATTATCTCGGGTATGGGTTCATTGAATGAGAATTTAAGCCAATGGCTGGTGAACATTTGTATCCTCTGGTTATTCAAACACCAGCTATGTGAAAGATACTACGTCTGTCCTGAGGGTTTTTGACAGGTTCGTGTGGCAGGAAGAATATAGGTTTGTCACCAGCAATGTTGTCAACCTGTATTCCTCCATCCCTCACGCATTGGCCGTCATTGCCGTTCAACACCATAAATAAATATAGTGGATATTCTGTGAATTTAAAAAGGTTCATTATAACATAAAATATTTGTTGTCCCACAACAATTTTATGTTTGACTCTAAATATTATTTACAAGTACTTGGAGCCCCCATGGACACCAAATTCTCACCATCTTTGGCTATGCTGTACATGTCGTGGTGGGAAGAAATCTACATTTTTTCTGATGATAATCCATTTTTGAGCACATTTTTTGGTTTGGTAGATATGTTGATGATGTACTTTTGGTATGGAGAGGTGACCCCCAGTTAGTGTCACAATTTGTTTTGTATTTGAATTCTTATTCCTTAAATTTAAAATTAACTGTCGGTGTACCTTTGATTTCCACTCCATTTCTGGATATTTTTCTGACAGGAATAGTAACATCTTATAAAGTGGACACCACACTCTATAGAAAACCTTTGTCAGGCAACACATTACTGTTGTCTTCCAATTCTCAACTTACTCTATACAGTTCGCAGGGATGACTCAGTATAGGTGGAGGGAAGCACTCCGATGCCGTTCAGTGAATGTGACCCGTGCTACACAAATTATGTAACTTCCAACATAAGTGCTGATCCATCCTCCGTGGATTCTTTTATGCCTAAGGGGAGACCTGCCCACATACCCCCTGTGATGATATCACGGGGGCTAGTCTCCAGCCTTCATATTTTTATTAGATATGTTTTTTTGCAATAACTTATCGTGGGTTGATCGTAGCGGCCCAAAAGAGATACCATATTTTCCGTTATGATTTTACCTTTCTCCAGAGACCACACATGGTATAGCTGCCGTCTGCTATTTTGTTACTTTTGTGCCACAGCTCCCCAGAGAGGCTTACAGTGACGGTTAAATATCCATATTGTTCTTTAGCTGACCCTGCCACCCAAAATATAGGCCCCATTATTATTGGACATATGGAACTTTAGTTATTCCATATTGGCTTCGGGCCGTCAGCAGGCCTTTGTTACATTCCCTTTGAAGCACTGGGAATACAACCTTCTCAGTTAGCTGTAAATCTATCACAAGCCTGTGTTAATTGGGTTTGGTAGTAGCTTTTGGGCCAGCATTTGCTTGCAAGGCCCTTCTCATATGGGTGTTGATTTGCATAGAGGCCACTGGCCAAAGTGTCAGCTCTTCTCCCGTGGACAATTACTATAGGGGAGGAGGGAAGAGGAGTCTGAGAAAGACTTCTTAATATCTATGAGAGTGGAGAAGAAAAGATTTTCAATATTTCCATTACAATCTGTTTTTCATTGATACAGATATAAATGCTTGCTATACCTATAGCCTCACGATCAGGTTTTGCATCAGACTCTATGCAGACGTATCCCATTGCAATTGATCTGTTATACAGTACAGACCAAAAGTTTGGACACAGCTTCTCATTTAAAGATTTTTCTGTATTTTCATGACTATGAAAATTGTACATTCACACTGAAGGCATCAAAACTATGAATTAACACATATGGCATTATATACTTAACAAAAAAGTGTGAAACAACTGAAAACATGTCTTATATTCTAGGTTCTTCAAAGTAGCCACCTTTTGATTTGATGACTGCTTTGCACACTCTTGGCATTCTCTTGATGAGCTTCAAGAGATAGTCACTGGAAATGGTTTTCACTTCACAGGTGTGCCCTGTCAGGTTTAATAAGTGGGATTTCTTGCCTTATAAATGGGGTGGGGACCATCAGTTGTGTTGTGCAGAAGTCTGGTGGATACACAGCTGATAGTCCTACTGTATACACTGTTAGAATTTGTATTATGGCAAGAAAAAAGTATCTAAGTAAAGAAAAACGAGTGGCCATCATTACTTTAAGAAATGAAGGTCAGTCAGTGCGAAAAACTGGGAAAACTTTGCAAGTGTCCCCAAGTGCAGTTGCAAAAACCATCAAGCACTACAAAGAAACTGGCTCACATGAGGACCGCCCCAGGAAAGGAAGACCAAGAGTCACCTCTGCTTCTGTGGATAAGTTTATCCGAGTCACCAGCCTCAGAAATCGCAGGTTAACAGCAGCTCAGATTAGAGACCAGGTCAATGCCACACAGAGTTCTAGCAGCAGACACATCTCTTCAACAACTGTTAAGAGGAGACTTTGTGCAGCAGGCCTTCATGGTAAAATAGCTGCTAGGAAACCACTGCTAAGGACAGGCAACAAGCAGAAGAGACTTGTTTGGGCTAAAGAACACAAGGAATGGACATTAGACCAGTGGAAATCTGTGCTTTGTTCTGATGAGTCCAAATTTGAGATCTTTGGTTCCAACCACCATGTCTTTGTGCGACGCAGAAAAGGTGAACGGATGGACTCTACATGCCTGGTTCCCACCGTGAAGCATGGAGGAGGAGGTGTGATGTTGTGGGAGTGCTTTGCTGGTGACACTGTTGGGGATTTATTCAAAATTGAAGGCATACTGAACAAGCATGGCTACCACAGCATCTTGCAGCGGCATGCTATTCCATCCGGTTTGCGTTTAGTTGGACCATCATTTATTTTTCAACAGGACAATGACCCCAAACACACCTCCAGGCTGTGTAAGGGCTATTTGACCAAGAAGGAGAGTGATGGGGTGCTACGCCAGATGACCTGGCCTCCACAGTCACCAGACCTGAACCCAATCGAGATAGTTTGGGGTGAGCTGGACCGCAGAGTGAAGGCAAAAGGGCCAACAAGTGCTAAGCATCTCTGGGAACTCCTTCAAGATTGTTGGAAGACCATTTCTGGTGACTACCTCTTGAAGGTCATCAAGAGAATGCCAAGAGTGTGCAAAGCAGTCATCAAAGCAAAAGGTGGCTACTTTGAAGAACCTAGAATATAAGACATATTTTCAGTTGTTTCACACTTTTTTGTTAAGTATATAATTCCACATGTGTTAATTCATAGTTTTGATGCCTTCAGTGTGAATGTACAATTTTCATAGTCATGAAAATACCGAAATAAATGAGGTGTGTCCAAACTTTTGGTCAGTACTGTACATCCAACTCCTGGATGGCATGGATTTGTACATTCCATCTAATCTGATTCACCATTGCAATGTTCTACAGTAATCTCACCAGTGTTTTGTACATACTTGTTTTCGTCTGTTTTACAATGATGCATCTATTTGCCTCCCGTTGATATGACAGATAATGCTCGGTATATCTGCAGCTCTATGATCCTTTGCCAGGATATTATGCTTTGCACCAGATCAGATGCGGGTGTATTTCCTAACATCGGTGGTTTTCACACAAATTTCCTGCAATAAACAGTTTATATACAGGGTGGGATACAAATATGCATGAACAAGAGTATGAGGTTTAATTCTATGTTCCTTGTATGTAGTATTATTTGGTCACTATCTGGTGGTAATATGTGGTCTGGTCATGGTGTGGTGGTATTTGTTCCTTGTATGTGGTGTTGTTCGGTCACTATGTGGTGGTAATATGTGGTCCGGCCATGGTGTGGTGGTATTTGCTCCATGTAGGTAGTATTATTTGGTCACTATGTGGTGATAATATGTGGTCTAGTCATGGTGTGTCGGTATTCTTTGTATGTGGTATTATTTGGTCACTATGTGGTGGTAATATGCAGTCCGGCCATGGTGTGACGGTTTTTGTCCCTTTGTATGTGATATTATTTGAAAAAATCTATGTGACATATTCCCTTAAAGAAAAATATACCTAAATAGAGTACTGGATATTTTAAGAAATGTTTAATAGGTTAGAGTAGAGTAGGGCCCTGCCAGAAGAGTCTACCTTGTCGTGGCGGAGGCTTACAAAATCTTTGGGCCAGAACAAAAGCTGCTGCTATGTATGTGATATGGTGTTCTATGGGAACTGTTAGGGTATGTGCACATGGTCAGGAGCCGCTGTGGGTTTGGCACTGCAGCTTACGCAGCATCAAACCTGCAGCGGCCAGGTGTTACAGCATAGTGGATAGGATTTCTAGAAATCCCATGTCCACTATGCGACTCTGTGCACCTATGGATCACCCATGGAAACTGACATGCAGTATGTCTTTCAGACCCGCAGCATGTCAATTTCTCTTGCGGGTCCACATGTGGACTTTCTCCACAGACTAACATCTATGAGGAAACTCCGCATGTACAAAAAAAAAATCGCGCCACTCAATTGCATAAAATGAGGGCAGAAGCCGCACGGCTATCCCGCAGCTTCGGGGCCGCAGGCGCCTCCTGAGCGTGGGCACATACCCTTAATGTGTGATTGATAAGGATGTGGTGCAGAAGTGGAGTTTTTCCAAGAGTGGGCGGTGTGACTGTGGAAGGTTTGAGGAGTGGAGGTGGAGCTGGGGTGGAGCCTGGGCGGAGTCTCAAGGGTGCCCGAAATTTTTTTGCCAGTATGGGGCCTGAAATTCCTGGCGGCAGCCCTGCCCACATATACACACACTCGTATACTAATCTTTTATGATATTGGGGTCTTCTGGAAAGGGCTGCAGAACCCACTGTGGAGGAGGGGACACAGCAGACAGTACTGATTACTGTACTTATTCTATCAATAAAAAAAAAGACCAGCAGACAGTACTGATTTCAGCTTCCTGCCCCTGCGTGCTGTCCCATGCTGTGGACTCTCCTCCCCCACCCTCTACTCTTTGAGGAAATGCTGCTGGGAAAGGAACAGCAGGAGGCAGAAGACCCCCTGTAAGACCCTGCAGGAGGACAGACACAGCAGCCAATTAGCACTCTCACCAGTCTGATGGGGAATCGTTCATTGGCCAGCGGCCTCTCTCCTGCATGACATGACCCATTTTTCAATGCCCGCACTCTGCCCAGGGTATCAAAAATCATTATGGGTGGGAGTGGACGGGGTTAAGAAGCATCAGCCCTCAGTCAAGGGGCCCCATAGCAGCTGCGTGGTCTACTGCCTGAGCACCTCGCCCCTTCCTGCATGGGCCCCCCTTCACCTCTGGGCCCGGGTGCGGCTGCATCGGCGGTGTGTCCACCCCTGGCTGAACCCCTCGCTGCGGCTCTGAGCAAATGTAATATTATTTACACACAAACGAGAGGTAAAGAAATCAGTGAGACCCCTGTGGGATAAGAACGTAAGAACACCCATTACACCCTCAGATGACTTCCCTGGTGGGTACAGTGTCCGAAATGGGGTCACTTTAGAGGGTTGTATGTTCTTCTCACCTCGAGGGATTTGCTATTGGCCCTCACAAGTGAGGACTGACAAACACACGCGGCTCCGCTCCGTACACTTCGTACACGCGCGGCTCCGCTCCGTATACCTCGTACACACGCGGCTCCGCTCCGTACACCTCGTACACACGCGGCTCCGCTCCGTACACCTCGTACACGCTCCGCTCCGTACACCTCGTACACGCTCGGCTCTGCTCCGTACACCTCGTACACGCGCGGCTCCGCTTCGTACACCTCGTACACACGCGGCTCCGTACACCTCGTACACACACGGCTCTGCTCCGTACACCTCGTACACACGTGGCTCCGCTCCGTACACCTTGTACACACGGCTTTGCTCCGTACACCTCGTACACAGGCGACTCTGCTCCGTACACCTCGCACACACGCGGCTCCGCTCCGTACACCTCATACACACGGCTCCGCTCTGTACACCTCGTACACACACGGCTCTGCTCCGTACACCTTGTACACACGCGGCTCCGCTCCGTACGCCTCGCACACACGCGGCTCTGTTCCGTACACACGCTGCTCCGCTCCGTACCCCTCGTACACATGCGGCTCCGCCCCGTACACCTGCGGCTCTGCTCCGTACACCTCGTACACGAGCGGCTCTGCTCCGTACACCTCGTACACGCGCGGCTCCGCTCCGTACACCTCGTACACGCGCGGCTCCGCTCCGTACACCTCGTACACGCGCGGCTCCGCTCCGTACACCTCGTACACGCGCGGCTCCGCTCCGTACACCTCGTACACGCGCGGCTCCGCTCCGTACACCTCGTACACGCGCGGCTCCGCTCCGTACACCTCGTACACGCGCGGCTCCGCTCCGTACACCTCGTACACGCGCGGCTCCGCTCCGTACACCTCGTACACGCGCGGCTCCGCTCCGCACAACTCGTACACGCGCGGCTCCGTTCCGTACACCTCGTACACGCGGCTCTGCTTCGTACACACGTGGCTCTACTCCGTACACACGGCTCCGCTTCGTACACACGCGGCTCCGCTCAGTACACCTCGTACACACGCGGCTCCACCCCGTACACCTCGTACACACGCGGCTCTGCTCCGTACACCTCGTACACACGCGGCTCTGCTCCGTACACCTCGTATACACGCGGCTCTGCTCCGTACACCTCGTACACACGCGGCTCTGTTCCGTACACCTCGTACACACGCGGCTCCGCTCCGTACACCTCATACGCGCGCAACTCCATACACCTCGTACACACACGGCTCCGCTCCGTACACCTCGTACACGCGCAACTCCATACACCTCGTACACACGCGGCTCCGCTCCGTACACCTCGTACACGCGCGGCTCCGCTCCGTACACCTCGTACACGCGCGGCTCCGTTCCGTACACGCGCGGCTCTGCTCCGTACACCTCGTACACGCGCGGCCCGATCCGTACACCTCGTACACACGCGGCTCCGCTCCGTACACCTCGTACACACGCGGCTCCGCTCCGTATACCTCGTACACACGCGGCTCCGCTCCGTACACCTCGTACACACGCGGCTCCGCTCCGTACACCTCGTACACGCGCGGCTCCGCTCCGTACACCTCGTACACGCGCGGCTCCGTTCCGTACACGCGCGGCTCTGCTCCGTACACCTCGTACACGCGCGGCCCGATCCGTACACCTCGTACACACGCGGCTCCGCTCCGTACACCTCGTACACACGCGGCTCCGCTCCGTATACCTCGTACACACGCGGCTCCGCTCCGTACACCTCGTACACACGCGGCTCCGCTCCGTACACCTCGTACACACGCGGCTCCGCTCTGTACACCTCGTACACACGGCTCCGCTCCGTACACCTCGTACACACGCGGCTCTGCTCCGTAAACACGCGGCTCCGCTCCGTACACCTCGTACACACGCGGCTCCGCTCCGTACACCTCATACACACGGCTCCGCTCCGCACACCTCGTACACACGCGGCTCCGCTCCGTACACCTCGTACACACGCGGCTCCGCTCCGTACACCTCGTACACACGCGGCTCCGCTCCGTACACCTCGTACACACGCGGCTCCGCTCCGTACACCTCGTACACACGCGGCTCCGCTCCGTACACCTCGTACACACGCGGCTCCGCTCCGTACACCTCGTACACACGCGGCTCCGCTCCGTACACCTCGTACACACGCGGCTCCGCTCCGTACACCTCGTACACACGCGGCTCCGCTCCGTACACCTCGTACACACGCGGCTCCGCTCCGTACACCTCATACACACGGCTCCGCTCCGTACACCTCGTACACACGCGGCTCTGCTCCGTACACACGCGGCTCCGCTCCGTACACCTCGTACACATGCGGCTCTGCTCCGTACACCTCGTACACACGCGGCTCCGCTCCGTACACCTCGTACACACGCGGCTCCGCTCCGTACACCTCGTACACACGCGGCTCCGCTCCGTACACCTCATACACACGGCTCCGCTCCGTACACCTCATACACACGGCTCCGCTCCGTACACCTCGTACACACGCGGCTCCGCTCCGTACACACGCGGCTCCCCTTCGTACACCTCGTACACACGCGGCTCCGCTCCGTACACCTCATACACACGCGGCTCCGCTCCGTACACCTCATACACACGGCTCCGCTCCGTACACCTCGTACACACGCGGCTCTGCTCCGTACACACGCGGCTCCGCTCCGTACACCTTGTACACACGCGGCTCTGCTCCGTACACCTCGTACACACGCGGCTCCGCTCCGTACACCTCGTACACACGCGGCTCCACTCCGTAAACCTCGTACACACGTGGCTCCGCTCCGTACACCTCGTACACACGGCTCCGCTCCGTACACCTCGTACACACGCGGCTCAGCTCCGTACACCTCGTACACACGCGGCTCTGCTTCGTACACACGCGGCTCCGCTCCGTACACCTCGTACACATGCGACTCTGCTCCGTACACACGCGGCTCCGCTCCGTACACCTCGTACACACGCGGCTCTGCTCCGTACACCTCGTACACGCGCGGCTCTGCTCCGTACACGCGTGGCTCTGCTCCGTACACCTCGTACACGTGCGGTTCCGCTCCGTACACCTCGTACACGCGCGGCTCCGCTCCGTACACCTCGTACACGCGCGGCTCCGCTCCGCACACCTCGTACACACTCCGCTCCGCACACCTAGTACACACGCTGCTTTGCTCCGTACACCTCGTACACACGCGGCTCCGCTCCGCACACCGCATACACACGCGGGTCCGCTCCGTACACCTCGTACACACGCGGCTCCGCTCCGTACACCTCGTACACACGCGGCTCCGCTCCGTACACCTTGTACACACGCGGCTCCGCTCCGTACACCTCGTACACACGCGGCTCCGCTTCGTACACCTCGTACACACACGGATCCGCTCCTTACACCTCGTACACACACGGCTCCGCTCCGTACACCTCGTACACACGGCTCCGCTCCGTACACCTCGTACACACGCGGCTCTGCTCCGTACACCTCGTACACGCGCGGCTATGCTCCGTACACCTCGTACACGCGCGGCTCCGCTCCGTACACCTCGTACACGCGCGGCTCCGCTCCGTACACACGGCTCCGCTCCGCACACCTTGTACACACTCCGCTCCGCACACCTCGTACACACGCGGCTTCACTCCGTACACCTCGTACACACGCGGCTCCGCTCCGCACACCTCGTACACACGCGGCTATGGCTCCGCTCCGCACACCTCGTACACACTCCGCTCCGCACACCTCGTACACGCGCGGCTTCGCTCCGTACACCTCGTACACGCGCGGCTCCGCTCCGCACACCTCGTACACACTCCGCTCCGCACACCTCGTACACACGCGGCTTCGCTCCGTACACCTCGTACACACGCGGCTCCGCACACCGCATACACACACGGCTCCGCTCCGTACACCTCGTACACACGCGGCTCCGCTCCGTACACCTCGTACACACGCGGCTCCGCTCCGTACACCTCGTACACACGCGGCTCCGCTCCGTACACCTCGTACACACGCGGCTTCGCTTCGTACACACGCGGATCCGCTCCTTACACCTCGTACACACACGGCTCCGCTCCGTACACCTCGTACACACAGGCTCCGCTCCGTACACCTCGTACACACGCGGCTCTGCTCCGCACACCTCGTACACACTCCGCTCCGCACACCTCGTACACACGCGGCTTCGCTCCGTACACCTCGTACACACGCGGCTCCGCTCCGCACACCTCGTACACACGCGGCTACGGCTCCGCTCCGCACACCTCGTACACACTCCGCTCCGCACACCTCGTACACATGCGGCTTCGCTCCGTACACCTCGTACACACGCGGCTCCGCTCCGTACACCTCGTCCACGCGCGGCTCCGCTCCGTACACCTCGTACACACGCGGCTCCGCTCCGTACACCTCGTACACACGCGGCTCCGCTCCGTACACACGCGGCTGCGCTCCGTACACCTCGTACACACGCGGCTCCGCTCCGTACACCTCGTACACACGCGGCTCCGCTCCGTACACCTCGTACACACGTGGCTCTGCTCCGTACACCTCGTACACACGCGGCTCTGCTCCGTACACCTCATACACACGCGGCTCTGCTCCGTACACCTCATACACACGGCTCCGCTCCGCACACCTCGTACACAAGCGGCTCCGCTCCATACACCTCGTACACATGCGGCTCCGCTCCGTACACATCGTACACACGCGGCTCTGCTCCGTACACCTCGTACACATGCGGCTCTGCTCCGTAAACACGCGGCTCCGCTCCGTACACCTCGTACACACGCGGCTCCGCTCCACACACCTCGCACACACGCGGCTCTGCTCCGTACACCTCGTACACACGCGGCTCTGCTCCGTACACACGCGGCTCCGCTCCGTAAACCTCGTACACACGCGGCTCCACTCCGTACACCTCGTACACACGCGGCTCCGCTCCGTATACCTCGTACACACGCGGCTCCGCTCCGTACACCTGGTACACACGCGGCTCTGCTCCGTACACCTCGTACACACGCGGCTCTGCTCCGTACACCTCGTACACACGGCTCCGCTCCGCACACCTCGTACACAAGCGGCTCTGCCCCGTACACCTCGTACACACGCGGCTCCGCTCCGTACACCTCATACACACGGCTCCGCTCCGTACACCTCATACACACGGCTCCGCTCCGTACACCTCGTACACACGCGGCTCCGGTCCGTACACCTCGTACACACGCGGCTCTGCTCCGTACACCTCGTACACACGCGGCTCTGCTCCGTACACCTCGTACACACGCGGCTCTGCTCCGTAAACACGCGGCTCCGCTCCGTACACCTCGTACACACGCGGCTCCGCTCCGTACACCTCGTACACACGCGGCTCTGCTCCGTACACACGCGGCTCCGCTCCGTACACCTCGTACACACGCGGCTCCGCTCCGTACACCTCGTACACACGCGGCTCCGCTCCGTACACCTCGTACACACGCGGCTCCGCTCCGTACACCTCGTACACACGCGGCTCCGCTCCGTACACCTCGTACACACGCGGCTCTGCTCCGTACACCTCGTACCCACGCGGCTCTGCTCCGTACACCTCGTACACACGCGGCTCTGCTCCGTACATCTCGTACACACGCGGCTCCGCTCCGTACACCTCGTACACGCGCGGCTCCGCTCCGTACACCTCGTACACGCGCGGCTCTGCTCCGTACACCTCGTACACGCCCGGCTCGGCTCCGTATACCTCGTACACGCGCGGCTCCGTACACCTCGTACACGCGCGGCTCTGCTCCGTACACCTCGCACACGCGCGGCTCCGCTCCGTACGCCTCGTACACGCGCGGCTCTGCTCCGTACGCCTCGTACACACGCGGCTCCGCTCCTTACACACGCGGCTCCGCTCCGTACACCTCGTACACACGCGGCTCTGCTCCGTACACACGCGGCTCCGCTCCGTACACCTCGTACACACGCGGCTCCGCTCCGTACACCTCGTACACACGCGGCTCTGCTCCGTACACCTCGTACACACGCGGCTCTGCTCCGTACACACGCGGCTCCGCTCCGTACACCTCGTACACACGCGGCTCCGCTCCGTACACACGCGGCTCCGCTCCGTACACCTCGTACACACGCGGCTCCGCTCCGTACACCTCGTACACACGCGGCTCCGCTCCGTACACCTCGTACACACGCGGCTCTGCTCCGTACACCTCGTACCCACGCGGCTCTGCTCCGTACACCTCGTACACACACGGCTCTGCTCCGTACATCTCGTACACACGCGGCTCCGCTCCGTACACCTCGTACACGCGCGGCTCCGCTCCGTACACCTCGTACACGCGCCGCTCTGCTCCGTACACCTCGTACACGCCCGGCTCCGCTCCGTACACCTCGTACACGCGCGGCTCGGCTCCGTACACCTCGTACACGCGCGGCTCTGCTCCGTACACCTCGCACACGCGCGGCTCCGCTCCGTACGCCTCGTACACGCGCGTCTCTGCTCCGTACGCCTTGTACACACGCGGCTTCGCTCCTTACACACGCGGCTCCGCTCCGTACACCTCGTACACACGCGGCTCTGCTCCGTACACACGCGGCTCCGCTCCGTACACCTCGTACACACGCGGCTCTGCTCCGTACACACGCGGCTCCGCTCCGTACACCTCGTACACACGCGGCTCTGCTCCGTACACCTCGTACACACGCGGCTCTGCTCCGTACACCTCGTACACACGCGGCTCTGCTCCGTAAACCTCGTACACACGCGGCTCTGCTCCGTACACCTCGTACACACGCGGCTCCACTTCGTACACCTCGTACACACGCGGCTCCGCTCCGTACACCTCGTACACACGCGGCTCTGCTCCGTACACACGCGGCTCCGCTCCGTACACCTCGTACACACGCGGTTCCGCTCCGTACACCTCGTACACACGCGGCTCCGCTCCGTACACCTCGTACACACGCGGCTCCGCTCCGTACACCTCGTACACACGCGGCTCCGCTCCGTACACCTCGTACACACGCGGCTCCGCTCCGTACACCTCGCACACACGCGGCTCCGCTCCGTACACCTCGTACACACGCGGCTTCGCTTCGTACACCTCGTACACACGCGGATCCGCTCCGTACACCTCGTACACACAGGCTCCGCTCCGTACACCTCGTACACACGCGGCTCTGCTCCGTACACCTCGTACACACGCGGCTCTGCTCCGTACACCTCGTACACACGCGGCTCTGCTCCGTACACACGCGGCTCCGCTCCGTACACCTCGTACACATGCGGCTCTGCTCCGTACACCTCGTACACACGCGGCTCCGCTCCGTACACCTCGTACACACGCGGCTCCGCTCCGTACACCTCGTACACACGCGGCTCCGCTCCGTACACCTCATACACACGGCTCCGATCCGTACACCTCATACACACGGCTCCGCTCCGTACACCTCGTACACACGCGGCTCCGCTCCGTACACACGCGGCTCCCCTTCGTACACCTCGTACACACGCGGCTCCGCTCCGTACACCTCATACACACGCGGCTCCGCTCCGTACACCTCATACACACGGCTCCGCTCCGTACACCTCGTACACACGCGGCTCTGCTCCGTACACACGCGGCTCCGCTCCGTACACCTTGTACACACGCGGCTCTGCTCCGTACACCTCGTACACACGCGGCTCCGCTCCGTACACCTCGTACACATGCGGCTCCACTCCGTAAACCTCGTACACACGTGGCTCCGCTCCGTACACCTCGTACACACGGCTCCGCTCCGTACACCTCGTACACACGCGGCTCAGCTCCGTACACCTCGTACACACGCGGCTCTGCTTCGTACACACGCGGCTCCGCTCCGTACACCTCGTACACATGCGACTCTGCTCCGTACACACGCGGCTCCGCTCCGTACACCTCGTACACACGCGGCTCTGCTCCGTACACCTCGTACACGCGCGGCTCTGCTCCGTACACGCGTGGCTCTGCTCCGTACACCTCGTACACGTGCGGTTCCGCTCCGTACACCTCGTACACGCGCGGCTCCGCTCCGTACACCTCGTACACGCGCGGCTCCGCTCCGCACACCTCGTACACACTCCGCTCCGCACACCTAGTACACACGCTGCTTTGCTCCGTACACCTCGTACACACGCGGCTCCGCTCCGCACACCGCATACACACGCGGGTCCGCTCCGTACACCTCGTACACACGCGGCTCCGCTCCGTACACCTCGTACACACGCGGCTCCGCTCCGTACACCTTGTACACACGCGGCTCCGCTCCGTACACCTCGTACACACGCGGCTCCGCTTCGTACACCTCGTACACACACGGATCCGCTCCTTACACCTCGTACACACACGGCTCCGCTCCGTACACCTCGTACACACGGCTCCGCTCCGTACACCTCGTACACACGCGGCTCTGCTCCGTACACCTCGTACACGCGCGGCTCCGCTCCGTACACCTCGTACACGCGCGGCTCCGCTCCGTACACACGGCTCCGCTCCGCACACCTTGTACACACTCCGCTCCGCACACCTCGTACACACGCGGCTTCACTCCGTACACCTCGTACACACGCGGCTCCGCTCCGCACACCTCGTACACACGCGGCTATGGCTCCGCTCCGCACACCTCGTACACACTCCGCTCCGCACACCTCGTACACGCGCGGCTTCGCTCCGTACACCTCGTACACGCGCGGCTCCGCTCCGCACACCTCGTACACACTCCGCTCCGCACACCTCGTACACACGCGGCTTCGCTCCGTACACCTCGTACACACGCGGCTCCGCACACCGCATACACACACGGCTCCGCTCCGTACACCTCGTACACACGCGGCTCCGCTCCGTACACCTCGTACACACGCGGCTCCGCTCCGTACACCTCGTACACACGCGGCTCCGCTCCGTACACCTCGTACACACGCGGCTTCGCTTCGTACACACGCGGATCCGCTCCTTACACCTCGTACACACACGGCTCCGCTCCGTACACCTCGTACACACAGGCTCCGCTCCGTACACCTCGTACACACGCGGCTCTGCTCCGTACACCTCGTACACACGCGGCTCTGCTCCGTACACCTCGTACACGCACGGCTCCGCTCCGCACACCTCGTACACACTCCGCTCCGCACACCTCGTACACACGCGGCTTCGCTCCGTACACCTCGTACACACGCGGCTCCGCTCCGCACACCTCGTACACACGCGGCTACGGCTCCGCTCCGCACACCTCGTACACACTCCGCTCCGCACACCTCGTACACACGCGGCTTCGCTCCGTACACCTCGTACACACGCGGCTCCGCTCCGTACACCTCGTCCACGCGCGGCTCCGCTCCGTACACCTCGTACACACGCGGCTCCGCTCCGTACACCTCGTACACACGCGGCTCCGCTCCGTACACACGCGGCTGCGCTCCGTACACCTCGTACACACGCGGCTCCGCTCCGTAAACCTCGTACACACGCGGCTCCGCTCCGTACACCTCGTACACACGTGGCTCTGCTCCGTACACCTCGTACACACGCGGCTCTGCTCCGTACACCTCATACACACGCGGCTCTGCTCCGTACACCTCATACACACGGCTCCGCTCCGCACACCTCGTACACAAGCGGCTCCGCTCCATACACCTCGTACACATGCGGCTCCGCTCCGTACACATCGTACACACGCGGCTCTGCTCCGTACACCTCGTACACATGCGGCTCTGCTCCGTAAACACGCGGCTCCGCTCCGTACACCTCGTACACACGCGGCTCCGCTCCACACACCTCGCACACACGCGGCTCTGCTCCGTACACCTCGTACACACGCGGCTCTGCTCCGTACACACGCGGCTCCGCTCCGTAAACCTCGTACACACGCGGCTCCACTCCGTACACCTCGTACACACGCGGCTCCGCTCCGTATACCTCGTACACACGCGGCTCCGCTCCGTACACCTGGTACACACGCGGCTCTGCTCCGTACACCTCGTACACACGCGGCTCTGCTCCGTACACCTCGTACACACGGCTCCGCTCCGCACACCTCGTACACAAGCGGCTCTGCCCCGTACACCTCGTACACACGCGGCTCCGCTCCGTACACCTCATACACACGGCTCCGCTCCGTACACCTCATACACACGGCTCCGCTCCGTACACCTCGTACACACGCGGCTCCGGTCCGTACACCTCGTACACACGCGGCTCTGCTCCGTACACCTCGTACACACGCGGCTCTGCTCCGTACACCTCGTACACACGCGGCTCTGCTCCGTAAACACGCGGCTCCGCTCCGTACACCTCGTACACACGCGGCTCCGCTCCGTACACCTCGTACACACGCGGCTCCGCTCCGTACACCTCGTACACACGCGGCTCCGCTCCGTACACCTCGTACACACGCGGCTCCGCTCCGTACACCTCGTACACACGCGGCTCTGCTCCGTACACCTCGTACCCACGCGGCTCTGCTCCGTACACCTCGTACACACGCGGCTCTGCTCCGTACATCTCGTACACACGCGGCTCCGCTCCGTACACCTCGTACACGCGCGGCTCCGCTCCGTACACCTCGTACACGCGCGGCTCTGCTCCGTACACCTCGTACACGCCCGGCTCGGCTCCGTATACCTCGTACACGCGCGGCTCCGTACACCTCGTACACGCGCGGCTCTGCTCCGTACACCTCGCACACGCGCGGCTCCGCTCCGTACGCCTCGTACACGCGCGGCTCTGCTCCGTACGCCTCGTACACACGCGGCTCCGCTCCTTACACACGCGGCTCCGCTCCGTACACCTCGTACACACGCGGCTCTGCTCCGTACACACGCGGCTCCGCTCCGTACACCTCGTACACACGCGGCTCTGCTCCGTACACACGCGGCTCCGCTCCGTACACCTCGTACACACGCGGCTCTGCTCCGTACACCTCGTACACACGCGGCTCTGCTCCGTACACACGCGGCTCCGCTCCGTACACCTCGTACACACGCGGCTCCGCTCCGTACACACGCGGCTCCGCTCCGTACACCTCGTACACACGCGGCTCCGCTCCGTACACCTCGTACACACGTGGCTCCGCTCCGTACACCTCGTACACACGCGGCTCTGCTCCGTACACCTCGTACCCACGCGGCTCTGCTCCGTACACCTCGTACACACGCGGCTCTGCTCCGTACATCTCGTACACACGCGGCTCCGCTCCGTACACCTCGTACACGCGCGGCTCCGCTCCGTACACCTCGTACACGCGCCGCTCTGCTCCGTACACCTCGTACACGCCCAGGTCCGCTCCGTACACCTCGTACACGCGCGGCTCGGCTCCGTACACCTCGTACACGCGCGGCTCTGCTCCGTACACCTCGCACACGCGCGGCTCCGCTCCGTACGCCTCGTACACGCGCGTCTCTGCTCCGTACGCCTTGTACACACGCGGCTTCGCTCCTTACACACGCGGCTCCGCTCCGTACACCTCGTACACACGCGGCTCTGCTCCGTACACACGCGGCTCCGCTCCGTACACCTCGTACACACGCGGCTCTGCTCCGTACACACGCGGCTCCGCTCCGTACACCTCGTACACACGCGGCTCTGCTCCGTACACCTCGTACACACGCGGCTCTGCTCCGTACACCTCGTACACACGCGGCTCTGCTCCGTAAACCTCGTACACACGCGGCTCTGCTCCGTACACCTCGTACACACGCGGCTCCACTCCGTACACCTCGTACACACGCGGCTCCGCTCCGTACACCTCGTACACACGCGGCTCTGCTCCGTACACACGCGGCTCCGCTCCGTACACCTCGTACACACGCGGTTCCGCTCCGTACACCTCGTACACACGCGGCTCCGCTCCGTACACCTCGTACACACGCGGCTCCGCTCCGTACACCTCGTACACACGCGGCTCCGCTCCGTACACCTCGTACACACGCGGCTCCGCTCCGTACACCTCGCACACACGCGGCTCCGCTCCGTACACCTCGTACACACGCGGCTTCGCTTCGTACACCTCGTACACACGCGGATCCGCTCCGTACACCTCGTACACACAGGCTCCGCTCCGTACACCTCGTACACACGCGGCTCTGCTCCGTACACCTCGTACACACGCCGCTCTGCTCCGTACACCTCGTACACGCGCGGCTCCGCTCCGTACACCTCGTACACACGGCTCCGCTCCGCACACCTCGTACACACTCCGCTCCGCACACCTCGTACACACGCGGCTTCGCTCCGTACACCTCGTACACACGCGGCTCCGCTCCGCACACCTCGTACACACGCGGCTACGGCTCCGCTCCGCACACCTCGTACACACTCCGCTCCGCACACCTCGTACACAAGCGGCTTCGCTCCGTACACCTCGTACACACGCGGCTCCGCTCCGCACACCTCGTACACACGCGGCTCCGCTCCGTACACCTCGTCCACACGCGGCTCCGCTCCGTACACCTCGTACACACGCGTCTCCGCTCCGTACACCTCGTACACACGCGGCTCCGCTCCGTACACCTCGTACACACGCGGCTCCGCTCCGTACACCTCGTACACACGCGGCTCCGCTCCGTACACCTCGTACACACGTGGCTCTGCTCCGTACACCTCGTACACACGCGGCTCTGCTCCGTCCACCTCATACACACGCGGCTCTGCTCCGTACACCTCATACACACGGCTCCGCTCCGCACACCTCGTACACAAGCGGCTCCGCTCCATACACCTCGTACACATGCGGCTCCGCTCCGTACACATCGTACACACGCGGCTCTGCTCCGTACACCTTGTACACACGCGGCTCTGCTCCGTAAACACGCGGCTCCGCTCCGTACACCTCGTACACACGCGGCTCCGCTCCACACACCTCGCACACACGCGGCTCTGCTCCGTACACCTCGTACACACGCGGCTCTGCTCCGTACACATGCAGCTCCGCTCCGTAAACCTCGTACACACCCGGCTCCACTCCGTACACCTCGTACACACGCGGCTCCGCTCCGTATACCTCGTACACACGCGGCTCCGCTCCGTACACCTGGTACACACGCGGCTCTGCTCCGTACACCTCGTACACACGCGGCTCTACTCCGTACACCTCGTACACACGCGGCTCTGCTCCGTACACCTCGTACACACGGCTCCGCTCCGCACACCTCGTACACAAGCGGCTCTGCCTCGTACACCTCGTACACACGCGGCTCCGCTCCGTACACCTCATACACACGGCTCCGCTCCGTACACCTCATACACACGGCTCCGCTCCGTACACCTCGTACACACGCGGCTCCGGTCCGTACACCTCGTACACACGCGGCTCTGCTCCGTACACCTTGTACACACGCGGCTCTGCTCCGTACACCTCGTACACACGCGGCTCTGCTCCGTAAACACGCGGCTCCGCTCCGTACACCTCGTACACACGCGGCTCCGCTCCGTACAACTCGTACACACGCGGCTCCGCTCCGTACACCTCGTACACACGCGGCTCTGCTCCGTACACACGCGGCTCCGCTCCGTACACCTCGTACACACGCGGCTTCGCTCCGTACACCTCGTACACACGCGGCTCCGCTCCGTACACCTCGTACACACGTGGCTCCGCTCCGTACACCTCGTACACACGCGGCTCTGCTCCGTACACCTCGTACCCACGCGGCTCTGCTCCGTACACCTCGTACACACGCGGCTCTGCTCCGTACATCTCGTACACACGCGGCTCCGCTCCGTACACCTCGTACACGCGCGGCTCCGCTCCGTACACCTCGTACACGCGCGGCTCTGCTCCGTACACCTCGTACACGCCCGGCTCCGCTCCGTACACCTCGTACACGCCCGGCTCCGCTCCGTACACCTCGTACACGCGCGGCTCCGTACACCTCGTACACGCGCGGCTCTGCTCCGTACACCTCGCACACGCGCGTCTCCGCTCCGTACGCCTCGTACACGCGCGGCTCTGCTCCGTACGCCTCGTACACACGCGGCTCCGCTCCTTACACACGCGGCTCCGCTCCGTACACCTCGTACACACGCGGCTCTGCTCCGTACACACGCGGCTCCGCTCCGTACACCTCGTACACACGCGGCTCTGCTCCGTACACACGCGGCTCCGCTCCGTACACCTCGTACACATGCGGCTCTGCTCCGTACACCTCGTACACACGCGGCTCTGCTCCGTAAACACGCGGCTCCGCTCCGTACACCTCGTACACACGCGGCTCCACTCCGTACACCTCGTACACACGCGGCTCCGCTCCGTACACCTCGTACACACGCGGCTCTGCTCCGTACACACGCGGCTCCGCTCCGTACACCTCGTACACACGCGGTTCCGCTCCGTACACCTCGTACACGCCCGGCTCCGCTCCGTACACCTCGTACACGCGCGGCTCCGTACACCTCGTACACGCGCGGCTCTGCTCCGTACACCTCGCACACGCGCGTCTCCGCTTCGTACGCCTCGTACACGCGCGGCTCTGCTCCGTATGCCTCGTACACACGCGGCTCCGCTCCTTACACACGCGGCTCCGCTCCGTACACCTCGTACACACGCGGCTCTGCTCCGTACACACGCGGCTCCGCTCCGTACACCTCGTACACACGCGGCTCTGCTCCGTACACACGCGGCTCCGCTCCGTACACCTCGTACACATGCGGCTCTACTCCGTACACCTCGTACACACGCGGCTCTGCTCCGTAAACACGCGGCTCCGCTCCGTACACCTCGTACACACGCGGCTCCACTCCGTACACCTCGTACACACGCGGCTCCGCTCCGTACACCTCGTACACACGCGGCTCTGCTCCGTACACACGCGGCTCCGCTCCGTACACCTCGTACACACGCGGTTCCGCTCCGTACACCTCGTACACACGCGGCTCCGCTCCGTACACCTCGTACACACGCGGCTCCGCTCCGTACACCTCGTACACACACGGCTCTGCTCCGTACACCTCGTACCCACGCGGCTCTGCTCCGTACACCTCGTACACACGCGGCTCTGCTCCGTACATCTCGTACACACGCGGCTCCGCTCCGTACAACTCGTACACACGCGGCTCTGCTCCGTTCACCTCGTACACACGCGGCTCTGCTCCGTTCACCTCGTACACACGCGGCTCTGCTCCGTTCACCTCGTACACGCGCGGCTCCGCTCCGTTCACCTCGTACACGCGCGGCTCCTCTCCGTACACCTCGTACACGCGCGGCTCCGCTCCGTACACCTCGTACACGCCCGGCTCCGCTCCGTACACCTCGTACACGCGCGGCTCGGCTCCGTACACGCGCGGCTCTGCTCCGTACACCTCGTACACACGCGGCTCTGCTCCATACACCTCATACACACGGCTCCGCTCCGCACACCTCGTACACAAGCGGCTCTGCTCCGTACACCTCGTACACACGCGGCTCTGCTCCGTACACCTCGTACACACGCGGCTCCGCTCCGCACACCTCGTACACAAGCGGCTCCGCCCCGTACACTTCGTACACACGCGGCTCCACTCCGTACACCTCGTACACACGCGGCTCCGCTCCGTACACCTCATACACACGGCTCCGCTCCGTACACCTCGTACACACGGCTCCGCTCCGTACACCTCGTACACACGCGGCTCTGCTCCGTACACACGCGGCTCCACTCCGTACACCTCGTACACACGCGGCTCTGCTCCGTACACCTCGTACACACGCGGCTCTGCTCCGTAAACACGCGGCTCCGCTCCGTACACCTCGTACACACGCGGCTCCGCTCCGTACACCTCGTACACACGCGACTCTGCTCCGTACACCTCGTACACACGCGGCTCCGCTCCGTACACCTCGTACACACGCGGCTCTGCTCCGTACACACGCGGCTGCGCTCCGTACACCTCGTACACACGCGGCTCCGCTCCGTACACCTCGTACACACGCGGCTCCGCTCCGTACACCTCGTACACACGCGGCTCCGCTCCGTACACCTCGTACACACGCGGCTCCGCTCCGTACACCTCGTACACACGCTGCTCCGTTCCGTACACCTCGTACACACACAACTCCGCTCCGTAAGCCTCGTACACACCCGGCTCCGCTCCGTACACCTCGTACATACGCGGCTCCGCTCCGTATACCTCGTACACACGCGGCTCCGCTCCGTACACCTCGTACACACGCGGCTCCGCTCCGTACACCTCGTACACACGCGGCTCCGCTCCGTACACCTCGTACACACGCGGCTCTGCTCCGTACACCTCGTACACAAGCGGCTCCGCCCCGTACACCTCGTACACACGCGGCTCCGCTCCGTACACCTCGTACACGCGCTGCTCCGCTCCGTACGCCTCGTACACGCACGGCTCCGCTCCGTACGCCTCGTACACGCGCGGCTCCGCTCCGTACGCCTCGTACACGCGCGGCTCCGCTCCGTACGCCTCGTACACGCACGGCTCCGCTCCGTACGCCTCGTACACGCACGGCTCCGCTCCGTACGCCTCGTACACGCAGGGCTCCGCTCCATACGCCTCGTACACGCACGGCTCCGCTCCGTACGCCTCGTACACGCACGGCTCCGCTCCGTACGCCTCGTACACGCACGGCTCCGCTCCGTACGCCTCGTACACGCGCGGCTCCGCTCCGTACGCCTCGCACACGCGCGGCTCCGCTCCGTACGCCTCGCACACGCGCGGCTCCGCTCAGTACGCTTCGTACACGCGCGGCTCCGCTCCGTACGCTTCGTACACGCGCGGCTCCGCTCCGTACGCCTCGTACACACGCTGCTCCGCTCCGTACGCCTCGTACACGCACGGCTCCGCTCCGTACGCCTCGTACACGCACGGCTCCGCTCCGTACGCCTCGTACACGCACGACTCCGCTCCGTACGCCTCGCACACGCGCGGCTCCGCTCCGTACGCTTCGTACACGCGCGGCTCCGCTCCGTACGCCTCGTACACGCACGGCTCCGATCCGTACGCCTCGTACACGCACGTCTCCGCTTCGTACGCCTCGTACACGCACGGCTCCGCTCCGTACGCCTCGTACACGCACGGCTCCGCTCCGTACGCCTCGTACACGCACGGCTCCGCTCCGTACGCCTCGTACACGCACGGCTCCGCTCCGTACGCCTCGTACACGCACGGCTCCGCTCCGTACGCCTCGTACACGCGCGGCTCCGCTCCGTACGCCTCGCACACGCGCGGCTCCGCTCCGTACGCCTCGCACACGCGCGGCTCCGCTCAGTACGCTTCGTACACGCGCGGCTCCGCTCCGTACGCTTCGTACACGCGCGGCTCCGCTCCGTACGCCTCGTACACACGCTGCTCCGCTCCGTACGCCTCGTACACGCACGGCTCCGCTCCGTACGCCTCGTACACGCACGGCTCCGCTCCGTACGCCTCGTACACGCACGACTCCGCTCCGTACGCCTCGCACACGCGCGGCTCCGCTCCGTACGCTTCGTACACGCGCGGCTCCGCTCCGTACGCCTCGTACACGCACGGCTCCGATCCGTACGCCTCGTACACGCACGTCTCCGCTTCGTACGCCTCGTACACGCACGGCTCCGCTCCGTACGCCTCGTACACGCACGGCTCCGCTCCGTACGCCTCGTACACGCACGGCTCCGCTCCGTACGCCTCGTACACGCACGGCTCCGCTCCGTACGCCTCGCACACGCGCGGCTCCGCTCCGTACGCCTCGCACACGCGCGGCTCCGCTCCGTACGCTCCGTACGCTTCGTACACGCGCGGCTCCGCTCCGTACACCTCGTACACACGCTGCTCCGCTCCGTACGCCTCGTACACGCACGGCTCCGCTCCGTACGCCTCGTACACGCACGGCTCCGCTCCGTACGCCTCGTACACGCACGGCTCCGCTCCGTACGCCTCGTACACGCACGGCTCCGCTCCGTACGCCTCGTACACGCGCGGCTCCGCTCCGTACGCCTCGCACACGCGCGGCTCCGCTCCGTACGCTTCGTACAAGTGCGGCTCCGCTCCGTACACCTCGTACACGCGCGGCTCCTCTCCGTACACCTCGTACACGCGCGGCTCCGCTCCGTACACCTCGTACACGCGCGGCTCTGCTCCGTACACCTCGTACACACGCGGCTCTGCTCCATACACCTCATACACACGGCTCCGCTCCGCACACCTCGTACACAAGCGGCTCCGCTCCGTACACCTCGTACACACGCAGCTACGCTACGTACACCTCGTACAAACGCGGCTCTGCTCCGTACACCTCGTACACACGCGGCTCTGCTCCGTAAACACGCGGCTCCGCTCCGTACACCTCGTACACACGCGGCTCCGCTCCACACACCTCGCACACACGCGGCTCTGCTCCGTACACCTCGTACACACGCGGCTCTGCTCCGTACACACGCGGCTCCGCTCCGTACACCTCGTACACACGCGGCTCCGCTCCGTACACCTCGTACACACGCGGCTCCGCTCCGTACACCTCGTACACACGGGGCTCCGCTCCGTACACCTCATACACACGCGGCTCTGCTCCGTACACCTCGTACACACGCGGCTCTGCTCCGTACACCTCGTACACACGCGGCTCCGCTCCGCACACCTCGTACACAAGCGGCTCCGCCCCGTACACTTCGTACACACGCGGCTCCACTCCGTACACCTCGTACACACGCGGCTCCGCTCCGTACACCTCATACACACGGCTCCGCTCCGTACACCTCGTACACACGGCTCCGCTCCGTACACCTCGTACACACGCGACTCTGCTCCGTACACACGCGGCTCCACTCCGTACACCTCGTACACACGCGGCTCTGCTCCGTACACCTCGTACACACGCGGCTCTGCTCCGTAAACACGCGGCTCCGCTCCGTACACCTCGTACACACGCGGCTCCGCTCCGTACACCTCGTACACACGCGACTCTGCTCCGTACACCTCGTACACACGCGGCTCCGCTCCGTACACCTCGTACACACGCGGCTCTGCTCCGTACACACGCGGCTGCGCTCCGTACACCTCGTACACACGCGGCTCCGCTCCGTACACCTCGTACACACGCGGCTCCGCTCCGTACACCTCGTACACACGCGGCTCTGCTCCGTACACACGCGGCTGCGCTCCGTACACCTCGTACACACGCGGCTCCGCTCCGTACACCTTGTACACACGCGGCTCCGCTCCGTACACCTCGTACACACGCGGCTCCGCTCCGTACACCTCGTACACACGCTGCTCCGTTCCGTACACCTCGTACACACACAACTCCGCTCCGTAAGCCTTGTACACACCCGGCTCCGCTCCGTACACCTCGTACATACGCGGCTCCGCTCCGTACACCTCGTACACACGCGGCTCCGCTCCGTACACCTCGTACACACGCGGCTCCGCTCCGTACACCTCGTACACACGCGGCTCCGCTTCGTACACCTCGTACACACGCGGCTCTGCTCCGTACACCTCGTACACAAGCGGCTCCGCCCCGTACGCCTCGTACACACGCGGCTCCGCTCCGTACGCCTCGTACACGCGCTGCTCCGCTCCGTACGCCTCGTACACGCGCGGCTCCACTCCGTACGCCTCGTACACGCGCGGCTCCGCTCCGTACGCCTCGTACACGCGCGGCTCCGCTCCGTACGCCTCGTACACGCGCGGCTCCGCTCCGTACGCCTCGTACACGCGCGGCTCCGCTCCGTACGCCTCGTACACGCGCGGCTCCGCTCCGTACGCCTCGTACACGCGCGGCTCCGCTCCGTACGCCTCGTACACGCGCGGCTCCGCTCCGTACGCCTCGTACACGCGCGGCTCCGCTCCGTACGCCTCGTACACGCGCGGCTCCGCTCCGTACGCTTCGTACACGCGCGGCTCCGCTCCGTACGCTTCGTACACGCGCTGCTCCGCTCCGTACGCCTCGTACACGCACGGCTCCGCTCCGTACGCCTCGTACACGCACGACTCCGCTCCGTACGCCTCGCACACGCGCGGCTCCGCTCCGTACGCTTCGTACACGCGCGGCTCCGCTCCGTACGCCTCGTACACGCGCGGCTCCGCTCCGTACGCCTCGTACACGCGCGGCTCCGCTCCGTACGCCTCGTACACGCGCGGCTCCGCTCCGTACGCCTCGTACACGCGCGGCTCCGCTCCGTACGCCTCGCACACGCGCGGCTCCGCTCCGTACGCCTCGTACACGCGCGGTTCCGCTCCGTACGCTTCGTACACACGCGGCTCCGCTCCGTACACCTCGTACACACGCGGCTCCGCTCCGTACACCTCGTACACACGCGGCTCCGCTCCGTACACCTCGTACACACGCGGCTCCGCCCCGTACACCTCGTACACACGCGGCTCCGCCCCGTACGCCTCGTACACACGCGGCTCCGCCCCGTACGCCTCGTACACGCGCGGCTCCGCCCCGTACGCCTCGTACACGCACGGCTCCGCTCCGTACGCCTCGTACACGCACGGCTCCGCTCCGTACGCCTCGTACACGCGCGGCTCCGCTCCGTACGCCTCGTACACGCGCGGCTCCGCTCCGTACGCCTCGTACACGCGCTGCTCCGCTCCGTACGACTCGTACACGCGCTGCTCCGCTCCGTACGCCTCGTACGCGCGCGGCTCCGCTCCGTACACCTAGTACACACGCGGCTCCGCTCCGTACACACGCGGCTCCGTTCCGTACGCCTCGTACACACACAACTCCGCTCCGTAAGCCTCGTACACACCCGGCTCCGCTCCGTACACCTCGTACACACGCGGCTCCGCTCCGTACGCCTCGTACACGCACGGCTCCGCTCCGTACGCCTCGTACACGCACGGCTCCGCTCCGTACGCCTCGCACACGCGCGGCTCCGCTCCGTACGCCTCGCACACGCGCGGCTCCGCTCCGTACACCTAGTACACACGCGGCTCCGCTCCGTACACCTCGTACACACGCGGCTCCGCTCCGTACACCTCGTACACACGCGGCTCCGTTCCGTACACCTCGTACACACACAACTCCGCTCCGTAAGCCTCGTACACACCCGGCTCCGCTCCGTACGCCTCGTACACGCGCGGCTCCGCTCCGTACGCCTCGTACACGCGCGGCTCCGCTCCGTACGCCTCGTACACGCGCGGCTCCGCTCCGTACGCCTCGTACACGCGCGGCTCCGCTCCGTACGCCTCGTACACGCGCGGCTCCGCTCCGTACGCCTCGCACACGCGCGGCTCCGCTCCGTACGCCTCGCACACGCGCGGCTCCGCTCCGTACGCCTCGTACACACGCTGCTCCGCTCCGTACGCCTCGTACACGCGCTGCTCCGCTCCGTACGCCTCGTACACGCACGGCTCCGCTCCATACGCCTCGTACACGCGCGGCTCCGCTCCGTACGCCTCGTACACGCGCTGCTCCGCTCCGTACGCCTCGTACACGCGCTGCTCCGCTCCGTACGCCTCGTACACGCACGGCTCCGCTCCGTACGCCTCGTACACGCACGGCTCCGCTCCGTACGCCTCGTACACGCACGGCTCCGCTCCGTACGCCTCGTACACGCACGGCTCCGCTCCGTACGCCTCGTACACGCACGGCTCCGCTCCGTACGCTTCGTACACGCGCGGCTCCGCTCCGTACACCTAGTACACACGCGGCTCCGCTCCGTACACCTCGTACACACGCGGCTCCGTTCCGTACACCTCGTACACACACAACTCTGCTCCGTAAGCCTCGTACACACCCGGCTCCGCTCCGTACACCTCGTACACACGCGGCTCCGCTCCGTACGCCTCGTACACACGCGGCTCCGCTCCGTACACCTCGTACACACGCGGCTCCGCTCCGTACGCCTCGTACACACGCGGCTCCGCCCCGTACGCCTCGTACACACGCGGCTCCGCCCCGTACGCCTCGTACACACGCGGCTCCGCCCCGTACGCCTCGTACACACGCGGCTCCGCCCCGTACGCCTCGTACACACGCGGCTCCGCCCCGTACGCCTCGTACACACGCGGCTCCGCCCCGTACGCCTCGTACACACGCGGCTCCGCTCCGTACGCCTCGTACAGACGCGGCTCCGCTCCGTACGCCTCGTACGCACGCGGCTCCGCTCCGTACGCCTCGTACGCACGCGGCTCCGCTCCGTACACCTCGTACGCACGCGGCTCCGTTCCGTACACCTCGTACACACACAACTCTGCTCCGTAAGCCTCGTACACACCCGGCTCCGCTCCGTACACCTCGTACACACGCGGCTCCGCTCCGTACACCTCGTACACACGCGGCTCCGCTCCGTACACCTCGTACACACGCGGCTCCGCTCCGTACGCCTCGTACACACGCGGCTCCGCCCCGTACGCCTCGTACACACGCGGCTCCGCCCCGTACGCCTCGTACACACGCGGCTCCGCCCCGTACGCCTCGTACACACGCGGCTCCGCCCCGTACGCCTCGTACACACGCGGCTCCGCCCCGTACGCCTCGTACACACGCGGCTCCGCCCCGTACGCCTCGTACACACGCGGCTCCGCCCCGTACGCCTCGTACACACGCGGCTCCGCCCCGTACGCCTCGTACACACGCGGCTCCGCTCCGTACGCCTCGTACACACGCGGCTCCGCTCCGTACGCCTCGTACACACGCGGCTCCGCTCCGTACGCCTCGTACACACACGGCTCTGCTACATCCACACTGTAAACCCCTCCTGACCCCACACATAAACTTCAGCTCATCCAGCACCATGACAACCAGCACAGCAGAGTCCTGCATCCACTGAGGCCCCTGATCATGTGACCCCTGACTCCTCCCCTCCTGTGACCTCATCACAGCTCCTGTGCGCACAGAGCAGCCATATATGTGGTGGCGGAGCTGCAGGTGGAGGTATGTGGAGACCCCATTACTGGGCGCAGGGGGCATTAACCCCTTCAGCACGGAGACTCTATTGGGGTCTTGTGTTGCCCCTTTATAAGAATCATAAGGTTTTTGTTCTGTTTCCTGTAATAGATACATACGACACAACTATGGAGACAGGAAGGGAGGAAACGTATTGTTCTCATAGTACAGGACCCCTTTACTGCCCCACAGTGTAATGCCCCCATTATGCCCCCTATGCAGGATGTATGATGCCCCCATTATGCCCCTTATGCAGTATGTATGATGCTCCCACACAGTGTAATGCCCCCATTATGCCCCTTATGCAGTATGTATGATGCCCCCCACAGTGTAATGCCCCCATTATGCCCCTTATGCAGGATGTATGATGCCCCCACACAGTGTAATGCCCCCATTATGCCCCTTATACAGGATGTATGATGCCCCACAGTGTAATGCCCCCATTATGCCCCTTATGCAGGATGTATAATGCCCCCACACAGTGTAATGCCCCCATTATGTCCCTTATGCAGGATGTATGATGTCCCCACACAGTGTAATGCCCCCATTATGCCCCTTATGCAGGGTGTATGATGCCCCCACACAGTGTAATGCCCCTTATGCAGGATGTATGATGCCCCCCACACAGTTTAATGTTCCGGGAGGTACTAAAAAGAGTAAAGATCAGGAATAAATAAAAATGAACATAAAAACTTACAGGTCTAAACATATGTAGAGATATTATGGATTTCTTGTGTATCTTGCACATGGGATGAACATGAAATATAAGAAGATTACAAGGGAATGAGCACATTCCATATAAAGAGGTGTATTTTATATTCCTACACTATCGCCATCCCCTCACACACAGTATAATGTTCCCGCAGTACCGCCTGAGGTCCTGCAGTTGGAATAATCCCTCTGGAGTTGGTTTTCCCTTTGCCTGCTCCCCTACATGTAGACCCTCGAGCATGTATACATGCATGTAGGGGAGCAGGCCTTACTAGATATTGAGGCTTTGTACAGTAATATATCACATGAGGATGATATCAGTGGAGTAAGACATTTCTTGAAATCGAGGTCAATAAAGTGTAGCAGACATAATGACTTCATGGAGGATCTTCTAAAATTCACTCTTACTCACAACATATTTCTTTTTGACAGGAAGTACTTCCCCCGAGCTCAGGGGTACTGCGATGGGGAGCCCCTGTGCCCCCTCATATGCTAACCTATTCTTGGGCTGATAGGAGGAAACCACAATATTCAGGGATGATCATAAGTGGTGACATCCATATATTGGGCTATGGTATAGATATATTCACGACATTTTTATCATCTCGTCAGGGACGAGTGATCAATTTCTTGAATTTGTCAGGGAACTCAATATCCATAGAGTGGGCCTTAGAGTTACATCAGAGTTTAATTATTACCAGTTGCCTTTCCTGGATGTACTAATCAAGAAAGAACGGGATGGGACCCTAGGGACACTCATCTACCATTAACCTATGAGCACTAATAAACTATTAAATTCATAAAAAAAAACGAGCTATATCCATGGGGCCAATATTTACAGTTGAGTAGAAACTGCTCTAATGTCACAGATATTAATATACAGGCAATAGGCATGAACACGAGATTCAAGGAAAAAGGTATCCACAGTACATTTTGGATTCCGCACAATTGTTTAAAACAGGAGAGACGGACACTCCTCCATACCTAACCAAGACACCAAGAAAAATATGGGATAACACAAGTAGTAGGAACTTGTCACAATCAGAGTGACCTTATCTTTAATATCCTCAGAAAACACTAGTATGTACTTGTGGTCGACCCGGACCTGAGGGTGCTGTGGGATCTACTCCCACAATAACTTTCATAAAGGGTTGGTCAATTAGGGACCGTTTAGTGCATAGTTTCTATAAAAACCTGCCCCCAAGTGGACTTGCTAAAGAAAAATTGGCCTATAGATATTGAGGGGGATCCCCTCCGGCTAAAGTATTATCACTTATAAAGGAAACAAAGAGGGAACACTAGATCAAAAGTAATTAATGTATCAAAAAAGTTTATTGTATCAAAATAATTTAAAATATGTTATAGTATAGATGTAGTCATTACATAGATGCAGGACATAAACTTAGTACTGAAGGTTTTGAGAGACCTATGAGCTGGACTGTTAGATTGTTTTTTCCTTTTTTCCCCTCTTCCCCTTTTAAGTCCGAAATAAAGGATCATATATAATATAAGGAAGATATAGAGGGTTTCCCTTTGGTTTGTATAGAAGGTATGTTGTAGTCAAAAGTGACCCTGTGGGTATAGTTAGGGAGATATCATTGGAAAAGTATGTTACCTGTAGACATTTGAGTGTAGTCCTAGGGTTGCTCACTTGCCAAAATTATATAGCGCCATTGATTCCATGTTTATCTAGCATTTCAGTGTAAAATACGTCACTTCCGGACATGCACACTAGGGAATGGACATTATTGGACTTCTAGCTCATGAGAAGTAGCGTAGGTGCAGTACATTATTGTAGACAGATCCCGGTTCTTCTGCAACAACTCTCGACACTGCTGTTTCTGGGCCTTCGGTAGCGTTTCTGCTATTGCGACTCCTCCAACGTCACCTTCTGGCTTGCCCAGCAAGCATGGAGCTTCCACAGCCTCTCTGTCTTGCCACGGCTTGATGAGGTTGACTTGGTATATCTGGTACGGCTTACGTCGTCCCTGTTGATGATCCTTGTAGTTCACTTCACCCACTTTTTCCACCACCTCATACGGCCCTTGCCAGTTGGCCAAGAACTTACTTTCCACCGTAGGAATTAGCACGAGCACTCGGTCTCCCGGATTGAATTGGATCACTCTGGTTGACCGGTTGTAGACTCTGGCATGAGCTTCTTGTGCCTGGAGGAGATATTCTTTCATAATGGGCATCACCTTTGCAATCCTCTCCTGCATCAGAACGACGTGCGCGATGACACTCCTGTGGGGCGACACCTCCGCTTCCTAGGTTTCCTTTGCGACATCCAGGAGACGCCGCGGATGTCAGCCATACAGGAGTTCGAATGGCGAGAACCCTGTAGAGACCTGTGGAACCTCTCGGATGGAGAACAAGAGATACGGTAGGAGACAATCCCAGTCTCTGCGGCCCTTCCTATGGCCTTCCTTAGCATACTCTTCAGAGTCTTGTTAAACCTTTCGACAAGGCCATCTGTCTTAGGATGGTACACTGAAGTCCTCACCTGGGAGAATTGCAGGACTTTGCATAACTCACTCATCACCTTACTCATAAAGGGAGTTCCCTGGTCGGTGAGTATCTCCCTTTGGTGAGCCTGTTTGGGGAAAAAACGTGGACTAACTCGCAGGCTATACTCTTTGCGAAAGAGTCCTTCAGTGGAATCGCTTCAGGAAAGCGTGTGGCATAGTCCAGGATAACCAATATACACTGCTCAAAAAATAAAGGGAACACTCAAATAACACATCCTAGATCTGAATGAATGAAATATTCTCATTGAATACTTTGTTCTGTACAAAGTTGAATGTGCTGACAACAAAATCACACAAAAATCATCAATGGAAATCAAATTTATTAACCAATGGAGGCCTGGATTTGGAGTCACCCCCAAAATTAAAGTGGAAAAACACACTACAGGCTGATCCAACTTTGATGTAATGTCCTTTAAAAAAAGTCAAAATGAGGCTCAGTATTGTGTGTGGCTTCCACGTGCCTGTTTGACCTCCCTACAATGCCTGAGTCACGGTTTTGGTGACGCAACAGCGACCTCACCAGCGATGTCGCTATGTGTGACACTTTGCAGCGATCAGGCCCCTGCTGTGAGATCGCTGCAAAATGTCCTGGAACATTTTTTGGTCTTTGCCCTCCCGCTGGTCAGCACACATCGCTGTGTGTGACCAGCGGGACCAGCGATCAGGCTGGTAACCATGATAAACAGCGGGTTACTAGGGGCACACGCGCACTTAGTAACCCGCTGTTTGTCATGGTTACCACTCTGCTACGGTGAGCGGTAACCTCCCGCTCACCGTAGCACAGTGGTAACCATGATAAACAGCTCGTTACTAGGTGCGCGTGTGCCCCTAGTAACCCGCTGTTTATCATGGTTACCAGCCTGCTCCTGCTTCAGCAGGCTGGTAACCAGGAGCAGGACATCGTGGAAAGATTCTTTCCACGATGTCGCTGCTCCCCTGATCGCTGGTGAGCCTGCCTGTTTGACAGCTCACCAGCGACCACATAGCGACGCAGCAATGATCCCTGACAGGTCTTACCGTTGTCGGGATCGCTGTAGCGTCGCTAAGTGTGACGGGGCCTTAACTCCGGAATGGACGACGCCGACCTCGTGGGACTCAGTACCGTGAGCCATTTCAATGTCTACTCTGGCCATGGGGTAGTCCTTAGCATCACCATGAATGCACTGAACGCCAACTTTTTTTCCCCGGGATCATTTGAAGAGGAAGGGTGGCCATCATAAGGGTCACCAGACTCCCGGAGTCTAGCAGTGACGTTACCTCCTGTTCGTTCACCTTCACAGGACATGCTTGTGGCCCCTCGCTCTGTTGACATTTCACACTGCAGGTCGGATAAGCATAATATGAACAATGTCATCCTATGCTGCAGTCCATCGGCTCAGCGGACAACGGGTGGCTATATGGCCTGGGCCGTGGCACCTCCAGTAAACAACATCACCTGTAGGGACCTTAGGCACCACCTCCCCCGCCCCTTTGGACCTTGGATGGCCCACCCCCTTTTGAGTCTCCGCCCCCTGTTGGGAACCCCAGTATGGAGTGGGCTGCCTTCCCAAGGAACCTTCAACCCCTGGTATCTTTCGACCCGTCCAATCAGGTCATCTGCATTCCAGGGATCATCCTGGGCAACCCAAGTCTGTATGGGCCTTGGCAGGGAGTGCACAAACCGGTCCATCACCACCCGCTCTACCATCTGCGCAGGTGTAGGGGAATCCGGTACCAGCAACTTCTGGACCAGGTGCAACAGGTCAAACATTTGGAAGCGAGGTGGTTTGTCCCGGTGATTACCCCAGCGGTGAACCCACTGCGCCCTGATAGTCATTGTCACCCCCAAGTGGGCGAGAATCTCAGTTTTTAGCTTGCCATACCCTTTGGCGTCCTGCAAAGCTAAATCATAGTACACCTTCTTGGGCTCTCCCATCAAGTATGGCGCCAATACCTCAGCCCACTGCTCTGGCGCAAGTTTCTCCCTCTCAGCGACCCTTTCAAACAACGTTAGGAAGGCCTGAACGTCATCCACCAAGGTCATTTTCTGCAATGCCCGTTGTGACATGCAGAAGTAGTGCTGTTGCAGAGTGTGACATGCAGAAGTAGTGCTGTTGCTTTAAAAGCATTCAGCAACTATTAGCAGTAACACAAGCACATGAGACAGGAAGTGTTGTGCTCCAGAAGCATCCAGCAACTAGAGGGGTTAACACAGTTACAGGAGTACAGTGTCCATTTTAGGACATGATCAGATATCAAAATCAAACATCATAATGATGTCAGTTTGAGGCTAAATACCCTGTCTGACAAGTGTTTCTGACAAGTGACTTTTACAACTGTAATAATAATTTAAAAAAAGTCACTGTTCGCTGATGGGACTAAAATTCTGTATCCAGACACCAGTGCACTAACCCCTAAGCTATTAACTTAGTTGAAGAAACCTAGGAGTTCCATTTGGTTATATGATTTTCAGTGCAAATCTGATTGAAACTCTTTGGACTTTCGCACAGACTGCAAGCAAGACAGATTCAAATGATGTTTGATTTTGATGTGTGAGTCTGATGTGTGACTTTCTTCAAACATCAGAATCACAATGACTCTTAGTCACCCTGAGTATTTTCATGGTTGATCTCATAAGACAAGAAAAGCTGCCAGTTACTATCACTTGCCTGGATAGCTCAATGGTAAGGCATCAGCCTCTGACACTAAAGTGTCACAGTTCAAATCCCAATAGAAATATTATTATTATTATTATTTTTTTTTTAACTATCCCTATTTAGCACACAAACTACAGGGGTGTTTTACTTTTTAATATCTGACATTTTGAGTGTCATCCTGACGTGTTAAGAGTTTCAGACAAGCTGTCTATTTGCATGGTAAATTACATAACCAAAGTAAATTGGGAGGCACTAATTTGCTACATATCCATTTCCAAGTGACTGTTCATTTGCATAATTTCTTAAAGGGGTCTAATGATAACATTTCTTTATTGTCAATTTTTCTTTCCATCCACCCAAGAACTGGCTGCAAACTCCCAATTTACTTTTGCTATGTAATTATTATAATTATATATCACTACCTAAATAATCAAATAATGAACCTACAGTTTAATGGTAAGGCATTTGTGTCACATAGTTTTGGTTTGAAAAGATAATAGTAATAATAATAATATAATTAATAATAAAAAGTTCAGTGTCCCTACAAGTTTTTCTTGGCTTATGAGATTAACCATGATAATACTCAGGGGTCTAAAAGTAATTGTGATTCTTATTCTGATGTGTGAGAAAAGTCATATATCAAAGCCAAGCATCATTGAAGTTTTTGTGCTCGCCAGCATCATTTAAAAAACAAAAGTTTATTTTTTCTGCACCAGGGATTTAAACTCAGAACTAGTGATGGGCGAGCACTAAAATGGTCGGGTGCTCGATGCTCGGGTTGAGCACATTGGAATACTCGGGTGCTCGACCCGAGCAACGAGCCCAATGTAAGTCTATGGGAAACTCGAGCATTTTTCTGGCGGCTCCCCCCGGCGGTCTGTTTTTGATCAAAAATAGCATGAAAGCTATCCCACCATGGCAAGGTGAACCCATTCGGGATAGTCCTACTCTGTATAATATTAAAAACCTTACCATGTGTCAAAGCCTCAAACTTCTGTGTGTGAATCAGACATGAGATCTAATGTGATAGAAGATTACAGTCCAGGGAAGACGGGAGACAATCATATAGACGACCGGTGGAGATGTAGTCAGTGAAGCACTCTGGCTAAATATGGTTCTAGAGCCGTAGTAGAAGATGAATGTCATACTCATCATGAAGTAGTTATTTCTCATGTTACGTGTAATGAATATCTCCTGCAGTATTGCTAATGCCGATTCCAGTGTCGGTAAATGAGACTAGAATTAGCTTTATGGAAGATGAGTCTTTGAGAAACGTGTTCAGCTACAGACTCCAAGGAAGAAACTGCTTGTTGTCTGTGGCCTAAAATATAAAGGTTTTATTACTAGATGTAAAGAAAACTAAATACTGTAAAATAATAAATCTCATATGTTTCCCTTTATTATCTCCAGTAATTGTATTATTACACAGGATTTTTATGATGTTACATCGGCTCATCATCTTCTCATTCAGGTCCCTAAAATATCAGATCCTCTCAGTGAAGATCTATTAAAGAGAATTTTCCCTATGGACCCATCAAAGATGGATTTGGACAGAGACAAGATGGCGGAGAGGTTATTACACCTCACCCTAGAGATCCTCTTCCGGCTTACTGGAGAGGTGAGAGATTCTGATGACGTCACATTACATCATTCTTATCTATGGGAATAGCAGATGAACAGAACTGGAGAGGTGAGGACTCAGGAAATGTCTGGAGTGAGATTTATTAATGTGTCTCTCCATAACCAGGATTACACAGTAGTGAAGAAAACCTCTAGTGAGCGCCATCAGGTCCATGTGTCTGAGGGATGGGAAAGACCCCTGAACCCATTCACAGGGCCTCCACCTCACCCCCTGATACATGAGGACATCAATGACCAGAAGATCCTAGATCTCACCTACAAGATGATTGCGCTGCTGACTGGAGAGGGGACACTGCTGGGAATACTGGGATATTATACAGTAACACAATGAAAGTATCGGGGGGATGACTGTATCATTGTATGTGTCAGGTTCCTATAAGATGTCAGGATGTCACTGTCTATTTCTCCATGGAAGAGTGGGAGTATTTAGAAGGACACAAAGATTTGTACAAAGACGTCATGATGGAGGTTCCCCAGCCCCTCACATCACCAGGTAATAGACAGGACTAAATACACACGGACTATAATTATCTATGTAAAGAATGAATTCAGTCCCTTATGTGTTTCCTCCAGATCTATCCAGTAAGAGGACAACACCAGAGAGATGTCCCCATCCTCTTCTTCCACATGACTGTAAACAAGAAGATCCCAATGTTCCTCAGGATCATCAGGTAGATGGAGAGAAGGTGTAATGAGATCTCCCTTTTGATGTGTAGACGGCTGTGAAGGTCTTGTGTTCTGTCTTGTTTTATCCACCAGTATTATGTGTTTTCTATTTGTGTAATGAGAACGGTGGAGATGGCAGGATTAGAGTGGATTATAGATGTGACTTCTCATCTGTTTGTGACTTTTACAATATTTGTTTCAGGGTGAAGATCTGACCCATATTAATACTACAGAAAGGGGTGATGAGCGGTGTAAAGAGGAGATTCCCACATATGACTACCCAGGTGAGTAGTAACCACTAAATGCAGAGAAGTCACAGATTCTTCTCAGTCACCGGCTGTGGCTGCTTTATCGGTGGTGTAGTCCAGCCGTATCACAATCGTGTGATCACCATTTTGCCTCTAGACCACAACATTCTCTTCCACCCAAAACTGTTCAAACGACTTACAACCTGGAGGATCCACCTACTCCCTGTGATTAGGAGACGTTACCTGCCCAGATCTGTAAACCACAAAGCCAGAAAATTACTTAAAAAAAATATTATGATGGGACTGTAAGAGAAAGCGGAGGGTAATGATGCTGTTGGCTTCCTAGATCCCTGATATCTTATTAGATGAATCTACCTTCTCTCCCTTCTGTGCTGCTGAATGTGCTCATATGGTCCCTACAAGACCTGGTCCAGTCTTTCTGGCCAAACTTCACATTTATGATCTACAACATTAGATGTGCAGTGAGGGCCAAGTGTGAATTTCTGTACAATAACAACAGAGTTTCCCTTTATCCTGACTTTTCAATTTCTTTTAAAACCGACTAACTTCAAACCAGATTGTTATAAACTAAACAAAAAAAAACATTACACCTGTGCCACGATATATCTCTAAGCTAAATTTAAGATGCCTCATCTATGCACTACTATAAAAAGTTCTCTTTGAACGTCTAATATTTCTTCTTGAAACTCATCTGACAGAAAATATTGTCCCTTACGATAGTTTAGATGCCAAGAGCCACCGAGCCCCATACTCCAATTACCACAGAGAGGTTTCACCACTAGTTACTCACTACTTACTGATGGAGACTGTTGAGTTTGATCATTTCAGTAGATGTGTTATTGTCTATACTCACAGTTTTTACTATAGTAGTTAGTGCCCAAAATACTCTGATTTAACCTCTTCCTGCAGCCAGCTTTGTGTTCCTATCAGGGCCCATTTTCAAATCTGACGTGTGTCACTTTATGTGGTGATAACTTTGGAATTCTTCACAAAGGATAATAGGAAACAAATGGACCTTACAAATAATATTTCAACTTCTCTTGAATCTGACAATACCCTATATACAGTTGTACACTACTGTCTGGGCACATGGCAGGTTAAGAAGGGGAGGAGCGCCATTTAGCTATTTGAATGCAGATCTTGCTGGGATGATGTGCAAACACAATGTATTATGGACACTGTTCGTTGTCACCTGGCAGCTCAAAAGATGGCTACCACAAACAGGCTTAGCGCTATCTACTCCATTTTCCAGATCCCAGGGTTTGCCTTGCTCATCATCCTTTAACCCCTCTACATGGCTATGGACTTAGACAGAGACCCGCTAAGCTTGGGCCACAGTGTTACCTAATGTTCTGTGGTGTGAGATTGCAAGAAGAATAGTCAGATAGCCGGGTCAGAACATGAAGGTCAGAGAAAATACAAAATCACACAAAAGTAGTCAGTAAACTGGCCGAGGTCACTGTTGAGGGAGGGCAGCAATGACCCTTCACGGTTGACAAAGTGAGTGTCAAATTATTATGTTACAAGGTTGATTGCAATCAGGAAACCAGACGAAGACAGAGCTCTGTATGGTAGGATTTGGAGAATCTCTAATCCCATTTATTTTACTTAGCATTATATATTGTTTTGAGTATATCAATAGCCAATCACCTACAGCCATACTACAGGCTTAAACCAATGTTAGTACGATTATTACGGAAACACACATATGTTCATATTATCGTTAGTTCGGCACATGATGGAAAGTTACAAGGTTATACATCCCGGCTCAGACTAGTTAGATAACAGGAGCAGTGTATTTCATAGAATGTTCTTGAGAGAAAAGGTTCTTGTGAGAAAATTGCATGTGAAGCAGGAGAAAAGAATGAATGAATGTATGCTATGCAAGGTGTAATAATAACATGATTTTAGAAGCAAGCACAAAATGAAGTAACTATAGCATGAATATCGATATGTCCTTTACATTTCCCCCCTAAAAATTATGTTATTATCAACAATAGAGGGTCATGTTTTGAGCCTGAGGGACATTGGTCTTCACTCAATTAGTGCCCTTGTTACCAATTGAGGCCGTCGCGGCATGTCCGTCACCCCCTTGTCCGTTGATATAATCATAAAGCTCTGATCTTCAGACGTGAGGTTGATCGAGGCAAGCGGGTGACGGTCATCATTCCCTTGCCTTCCAGGTCCTCAATGCTGGTTACATCTGGGAGGTCCGTGTATAGTAGCACTGGATGTTGGTTTACAGCGTTCTCCTTGCTCTCTGATGACTGGCAAGATGCAAGCAGCAATATGCAACACTCCTTGTAATATTCCAGCAATCCATCCACCAATCCCTTTAATCCAATTAGCAGGATTTAAAAAGGAGAACGTATCAGACCACCAACTGTCTTTGGTCAATTTGTTATGTTTGTCATATACTTCCCTGAGTTTCCTAATGTCTTCCATTTTAGTCTTTAACCGTATGGTAGAGTCGGGGTCAATATAGTGACAACAGACTGGGCCTATAACCTGACACATCCCTCCTTGAGCTGCTGTCAAATAGTCCAGCACTAAAGTATGTTGATTAGCTACTATAGTAAGTTGATTCTGCACCGCAACAGTAGTATTAATTACTTCCAACACACTCCAAATCTGGTCATCTAAGTAGTCAGTGACTTCCACTGATTTGTCCCACATTTGTGTTACAATAGGGTAGAGGAAGACAGTACTGGCTATCTTATTGGGTATACTCATTTGTACTAAATGAGGTCTTCCTGATGGGCGTGGGGTGTTGTTCTTGGCATGTTTATAGATGGTATGAAGAGGGATGGTTCTCATATCTACTTTACTGTGGGGAATAAGATAAGTGGCTGGTGTTAGTCGGGCCAACGTACAAGTCCCCCCTACTCCGACTGGTATCCATTTATACGCATTATTCCCACATATCCAATATGTGGCTGATGGCAGATCCCATAAAGCTGAGTGCTGTAATACTAATTTATGTACCAAATCGATAAAAACGGTGTTATTTGATAACATATACCATGAAGGCATTTGTCACAGGGGGCTACAATATCCAATATCCGGATTGCCACATGTTGGATCACTAGGCTTATATTCAGAAGATTCATTGCAAGGGATGTTACCAGATATTTTATAACATGTCTCATTGGTACCTTTTATAAACAGATTTGCATGTACCCATGAGTGATTATGAATGTATCTTTCCAACAATGATGGTTTAAAAGCATCTGCCGTACTAGGAGTAGCATTAAAACTGATTTGTAGACCTTCAGTTGGTATGAAGCCTAAATTAGTCAAGGAGGACTTGTTTCTGGGCACCGATTTGTTTCCTTTAAGGGCAAGAAATTGTAGGTATTTACTGGTGGCAGTAAGATTTCCTTGCCACCAGGGAAGATCCACCCACCCAACTACTGTTATACCTACAGTTGTGTTCCATAATCTACTAAACTTAGTAGCGTTATTAGCAAGGGCGTCGCTACAATTGGGCCAGTTTAGTATTTCTTCCAGAGTAACTGGGACCGCCAGAAAAGGCATACTAGCAGCTGAAACTGGTGAGTAAGTACATATCCAACAGTCACTGAGCGGGTTGTTCTCTAATTGACTCAATTCTTGTACCAAAATTTGGTGGTGAGTAATGAACTTGTTATTAAAAGGGTCAGTACTCTGTTGTAGGCTATTCCAGGTATTGCCTAGTCCAACCATACAAATTATCACAAAACATCTCAAGATGGTTGACGTTTGGTGTGAAGCATGGATCCATGTTGACTTCTCTTCAAGTTTTACTGCTGTTGGGGTTGTCAGGAGCACTTGGTATGGTCCGTCATACAATGGTTCTAGTCCGTGTTTCCGAACATGCTTCTTCACATACACATAATATCCAGGCTTGAGGGTATGACAACCTTCTGCATCAGCTGGATCTGGAATAGAAGATGATACTAACGCATGGGTGTTAGTTAAGACTTTGGCAAGCTGAATCACATATTGCACAACATGATCTGTTTCTTCTGATAATTGTTGTGGGGTAAATCTAGCTATAGCTGGTTGTGACCCAAATAGTATCTCATAGGGTGACAGTTTATGTTTCCCTATGGGGGTGGTGCGTATGTGATATAGTGCAATGGGAAGGAGCTCAGGCCACTGGGCCGTAGTCTCCTGCATCATTTTGGTCAATTGCCTTTTCAGTGTGCCATTCAATCTCTCCACCTTGCCGCTTGACTGTGGTTGGTAAGGAGTATGCAGCGCCACTGTTGATCCGATCATGGTAAGTATTTCTTGATATACGCATGAGGAAAAGGCTGGTCCCTGATCACTTTCGATAACTTCTGGGACTCCATACCGGCAAACAACTTCAGAGACCACCTTCTTGGCGGTAGTCTTGGCAGTCATGTTTGGAACGGCGAATGCTTCTGGCCAGCTGGAAAACATATCCACTAAGCAGTATTCATATCGTCCTGCTTTAGGGAGAGTGATATGATCAACTTGCAATCGTTGGAACGGATACTCTGGTTTAGCAAGGTGTTTTGTCGGTACATTCTGTAATCTGCCTGGGTTGCAGGTTTGGCATATTGTGCAACCTTTGTTTTGTGCGCTCAACACGGTGGAAATTCCTGGGGCCCAATAGAGTTTCTGTACCAGTAGCAAAGCTTGATTCTTCCCTCGATGCACCGGTCCATGGGCCCAGGCTGCAACGGCCTGATATAGGAGTCGAGGCAAACAATACAGTTGTCCCTTTTTCCATAGCCCATCTATCAATTTAGCACCCGCCTCCTTCCATGACTGGCGTTCTTCTTTAGAGACTTTTTGCTATGTGCAGTGTAGCTTTGTGATTGGAGGGACCGGTTGATGATTTTCTGCAGGTTGATCCTGGGTTGGCACGGAATTTAGCTGTTTGGTCTGCTGCCGCGTAACAGCCATGGACATGGATATTGGAAGAAGAGCTGCTTGCTTAGCATGGAGATCAGCAAGTGCATTACCTCTTACTTCAGGGGCATCTGGTCGGGTATGAGCTTTTACCTTTACAACAGCCAACTGTCTTGGTAGTTGTACCGCTTCCATCAATTGTCTGACGCTTTCAGCATTTTTCACAGGAGAACCTGCAGTCGTGACAAAGCCTCTCCTTGCCCAGATCTCCCCAAAGTCATGTGCAATCCCGAAGGGTATCTCGAGTCTGTAAATACATTCACACGTTTTCTTTCAGCCTGTTGACAAGCAGCAATCTGAGCTTTGAGCTCTGCTTCATGTGCTGACGTTACTGGGAGGTAAGGCTTTTGCCTCTACCAATGTATCTTCAGTTGTGACAGCATATCCAGTATGAAACCTGCCAGAAGTGTCAGCATATCTGGATCCATCCGTATATAAGTAAGTTCTGGGTCATCCAAGGGTACTTCCCCCAATAAAACAAGTGGAGTTGACTCCGCAGTAATTTGTTCCAGACAATCATGTGGTGGAACCTCTTTCCCCTCTCCTTTAGGTGCTGGTAGCAGGGTGGCCGGGTTGATGGTGGTGCACCGGTGTAATTTCACATTTTCTGGCAAAATCAACGTACACTGCAGCCGCAGGTGTCTGTGTGGACAGATGTTTAGGTTGCTGTAAAGCCAAAACAGCCGCAATATCGTGTGGAGCATAAATGTGAGTCTCATGTCCAAGGATGATGTCTGCCGTTTTTTCAAGTAACTGCTGTGTGGCGTGAACCGCTTGTAGACAGCTGGGGGAGGCCCTGGCTACCGGGTCCAGACGCGCTGAGTAATAACCGACCGGGCGCTGCTTTGTACAGTGTCTCTGCGTGAGTACCCCGGCTGCATGCCCTCCTGTCTCGGAGACATACAAATGGAAAGGTTGAGCATAATCCGGGTTTCCAAGGGCAGGGGCTGTCATTATCCTTGATTTTAGTTGCTCAAAGGCTTGTTGCAGCAGTTCTTGGTGGTCCTTGTTGTTTACACCAGCCAGAGTGTCTTCTTTTAATAGGGGTTGCATCAGACGTGAGGCGCCTGGGATCCATTGTCTGCAATATGTACATAGTCTGAGGAACCGTTGCAGCTCTATGGGATCTTTTGGGAATGGTAGTAGGTAGATGGCCATCTTTCTTTCTTCTGTGAGATGTCTGGCACCCTGACTAAGGCAGTGGCCTAAGAAAACCACTTGACCGAGTCAAAACTGAAGTTTCGAGGCTGAGACTCGACAATTCAGTTTTGCTAGATGCTTGAGGAGGCTAACACTGGTCCTGATGGACACTTGCTCCATGGGGGGGCACACAAAAGAAGATCATCAACGTATTGTAATAGTACTACCTCAGAGTTGTCCAGCTGCCACAGCAGCAGACAGCTAGACATGTTCTTTGCAAACTGATTAGGGCTATTCTGCGCTCCCTGCAGCATCACCTTCCAAGTCAATTGCTTGCCCTGATATGTAAATGCAAACAGAAACTGACAGTCTTTATGTAGTGGAATGCTGAAAAAGGCGTTTGCTAAATCAATTACTGTAAACCAGGCTGCAGTAGATGGTGTTTGTGAGAGAAGTGTATGTGGGTTAGGCACCACAGGAGTTTCCAAGACTGTCGCTGCATTTACTGCCCTCAAATCCTGCACCAATCGATAAGCGGGCAGCTGCCCCAGTTGGGATTTTTTCCTTACGGGGAACAACGGCGTATTGCACGGGGAGATGCAGGGGATTAGTGCCCCTTTCTCTAACAAGGTGTGAATTTGCTGGTGTAGACTTTGTTCTTGTGCATGTGTGAGCGGGTACTGGTGAACCTTGGGAAAGGGCGCTCCGGGCTTGAGGTACACCTGTATTGGTTCTACCGGCAATCTCCCAATGTCGTCTGGGCCTTGTGACCACAGATGAGAAGGGATTTCCTCTGTGTATGGAGCTAACCTGGGATTTTTTGGGAGATTTTTTAATCGTATCTGATATGTTAATCATAACCGTGGGTAGCGCCTGTAAGGTGCAGACCTCCTCTATGTGTGCATCAGAGTTTGGATCCTTTAAAGTAAGGATCATATGACCATTGTCCTGGTATTGAATTCGGGATCGGAATTTAGACAAGAGGTCTGCTCCTAAAAGATTTACCCGGCAGGTCGGGGATATGACAAATTGTGCCATTACTTCCGGAAATGGGCCATTCGGAATAGGTTTAGTGAGAGTGTGTTTGTTAGGTCTGCCATCTACACCGATCAATATTAGATTGTCGTTAGAAAATTGGACTGGGAGACCTTGGGGCAGTTCAGTGGATTTTAAAATGGAGTTGGCCGCCCCAGGGTCTACCATGAACTTCACCGGATTCCCTCCTACTGGGAGAACTACAGATGAACAGAGCCCAGGGGTGGTTACGGCCATCACGATGGCAGACTCTGGTTGGCCTCCATTTCAGAATGGATGGTCTTTGGGGGACATTTTCTCGTGAGTCTCGTGGGCCGGGCGTCCTATTTCTAGATCGGGGGGCTTGGGCGGTGCATGGCTAGCAGGGGTGTGACAGTCCCTTTGGAAATGTCCCGTCCGGCCACACCTCCAACATTGAAGACGGGAATTCACTACTGGCCTTTTCCCGGGATACATTACTCACTGATCAGGTACCGCCATGGGGTAATAGTGGAGCTGTAAGGGAGGATACTGTGTTGCTGGTGCTGCAACTGCCACTGCAGCGGGTTTGGATTTAGGCTTAACCGCAGAAGCGGTCCGGGTGACACTTTTCTGGAAGCTTTTTGCTACCTTTAGGGCATCTCCTGGGGTGGCTGACTCAACATCTGGTCATACAGCCAATATCGCGTCCTTGATTTCAGTCCGTAACCCCTGGATAAGGGCGGATACTAACAGCTGGCAATGAGTTTTAGTATGTAAGGAGAACCTGCATAAGGCGCCCATAAAACTTCTCAGCCGACTCTCCCATCTGTGAGGGTAGTGGATTGATCAGCCAACTTATCCTGAGCCCATATTTTAAGGGCTTGACAGAAGTCAACCCCACTCTCATACGTATTGGCGTCTAATGCTCTATTATATGGGACAGCAGCCTCTACCATAGGATAATATCCTTCACCGGCTTTTACACGGAGCAGGTGTAAAAGATCTTGCCTTGTTGTTGAATATATCTCTCTATTTGCGGCCATGCCCCTGTAAAAAGCCATGGAGGAATGTTCGGGATACGAGAGACGGTTACACAGAGTATCCGTCTGTACTGGGGTAAACGGGGTATATTTGGGTGGGCTGGTATTGTGGTCCGCTTCCTCCATTTCCTCCATCTTTGTGAGAGGAGGTGGAGGGAAATCAGCATGAGTACTGATTGTTGGGAGATCTTGAAGGTAGGGGAACACTGGGGGAGACCAGATATAGGGGTTTGATTAGTTGAGCGGCATAATCAACGAGATCCCTGTCGATGGCCAAGAGTCTTATCTCTCTCAATTTAGTTGGATGCGTGGCGATGTATTGCTTTATAGCCCCGACTATTATTTTGGCCGCGTCTTGTTTTGGATATCCAAAAATACCGGTGGAAATAAATGGCAGGGCTAGGGTTGGGACCGCATGAAGCTGTGATGCGTATGCTATGGTGTTTTGAATTGTTTCTGTAAGCAGGTGTTGTGACCTGGGTACATCCAGGGGATCATATTTTGGTCCCACCTCATGTATAACATACTGACATGATGGCTGTCCCGCTCTTGTAGCCATCACTTCTCCTTCTCTTAACGGACCGTGGTCATGGATGTAATCGTTGGATGCAGTTTGTATTGTAGGTCCCCCAATATGACATATTTCTGCAGCTAGCCCCCCCCCCCACCCCCATGCTGTAGTATTGCATATGCTGCATTTACAATGATCCCAACTTGCTGTTGTGGTATACTCCCCATGCCTATTCTCAGTATAGTGGAAAATTCCGAAGGACCATTCAGTAAAACAGACGCCACCTCCTGGTACTCGTGTCCAGGTGGGGGCAATGGTTTATAATACCCGCCGTCAGCGTTAAGTAATGGGAAGGTTGGTGCTACAACACTGGGTCTGCAGGTTCCACAATTATAACACGTCTCGCGCCATCCCGGATTGGTGACCCAACACACATTACAAAGCCAGCCATCTGGGTTATATGGTGGTGGCTGGCCACCAGTGGGAAGTGCAAGGTATTTAATCTCCTTAGGTATAAATTGCTCAGTTTCTGGATTCAGGGGCTGGGGTACAGCTACATTTGTGGGAGTAGGGGATGCTTCTTTAGGGGCTTCAGATTCAGTTTGTGGACACATAAGTTGGGAAGGGGAATCTACTTCCTCCTCTACCTTTTCCCCATCAGCTTCATTTTGTAGCACAAAACAGCCAGTCTTTGTTACAGTGCTCGATAATTTTCCTTTCTTGACATAAAGATAATTGAAATAACCAGGCTTCATCTCCTCCTCGATTTCAACATATCCATCACCAAAAATCTCATGTGCAACTTTCCTAAACTTTTCAGCATCTTCCAACAATCCACAGTCAACTAGTCTTCCCCTTTTCTGCCGGATTCCTTCGTCCCACAATGTAGGCTGAAGTCTCCCCTCCACGGGAAAGTTTAACAACTTAAACACTTTTGGTGCATTCTTAAATTATCTTTTCCCCTCTCGACCGACCATGATAGTCATCACATCCTCTCCCTCCTGAGGGGGAGACACTTTCTTTCTGCTCCACGGAAACATTGATTAATCACTGCACTGCTGCCTTTCGACTGACAAAGATCCTTGATTTGTGCCCAGTATGAGTCCGGTCAGCCTCAACTGTTCCACTGACTCGCCCCTCCCTTCGGGGAAGTCACGTACGGTACTAGGTGAAAGGAGGAGAGCTCGCGTCTCCAGCCCTCCGGACACTCGATATACTTATATCTGTGTGCGTGTCCTACCCAATCTTTGATCACCTGCCACGACTTATACTAATAATGTTCAGTCTCCTAAGAATCTTTGTCAGAAGTTAAGGAAGATTCATACAATATTCACTTGTCAGTCCGAGGTGGTATTGCTTTAAAAGTTAAATATCAGACCCCTAATGGGATTACACCCCTATAGTCTCACCTTTGACTATATCCAGCCAAGACATCCGGAGATACTGCAAACAACCACGCACCATGTGGAAACCACGCCAAACGGTCAGTATCACTAGTAAAGAACTCGTGCACTTACCGTGGCTTTTGTGGGGGATGATCAGTCCCAATTCGAGTGGGGGAGGCCGAAAGCAAGTCTCTCTTTGTGGACGTCCAGAGGTGGTGGGGTGTCCCTGGTTAGGGATCTGAGTCACGGCACCAAGCTGTTGAGGGAGGGCAGCAATGACCCTTCACAGTTGACCAAGTGAGTGTCAAATTATTATGTTACAAGGTTGATGTAAAGGAGCTGAGCACAGAGGACTGAACCAGAGGAGAACAAAGCTGTATCTGGCAGCTTCCGGCAATATGCTTCCAGCTTTAGTAGGGTGCGGTGCTTTCCAGTTGGCTGAAGCAGGGAGCAGATTACTCCAGCTGGACAGCACGCACACCCATACTGCCAGACTGGATGGTAATACTGGTCCCAGGCAAACTAATCTTAGTAGCTGGACAGAGCTTCTGGTTCTAACGTCTCTTCCATTACCAGCGCCGCCTGCAGAATGAATAAGGCGGCTCCTGGTGAGAGAAGCAGACGTCGCAGGAGCAGATCCCAGAGGAGATGGGACCCACCATGTGACCAAAATGCAGAAAACCAGAGCAATAGAAATCCCCATAAAGTGACACTATTTTGGAAATTATAACCCTCAGTGAAGTAATCTATAGGAGTAGTGACTATTTTGACTTCACAGGCACTTTCCGGAAATTAACACGCAGTGGATGTTGGAGAGTGAAAATTACAAATATATAATTTCATTACCCAACACATAGTGCCCAGATTGTGCTCCAGGAGACACACACCGTAAATTAAGTGGGTCCTTCTCACTATAGTAATGTCAAATACATGGATGCTAAATGTGTTTTGGGCACCCTGCAAGGCTCAGAAGCGAGGGGGAGATTTGACTTTGGGAGCGTGGATATTGCTGGATTGGTTTATGGAAGCCATGTTGCTTTTCAAAAGCCTTTGAGCCACTAATAATGTGGAAACCTCTGGTTTTCCATTGACAGATGATGGACATGAGTGGGGACTTGTTTTTTGTGAGATGAGTAGAAGTTTTTATTGGTATTATTTCACCTACATAACATTGTTTGGTGGCTTTTTATTCCATATTTGTGAGGCAGAATTAACAAACAGTTGAACACTACGATCCACTGGTTCATCCTATGAGGTTTTCTATTAGACTGTGAACTGTTATTATCTTGGTGAATAATGACGGCTAACATAGGGCAAAATTAAAAAAAATCACAGAAAAAGATACAGCCTTACTAACACCAATAATCGTACCAATTCATGGAGGGTGTGGTTGCCTAGTATTAAAGATGCACACAGATGAAGCTTGCATAGGACGCCAGTCACACAGGTAGGTTTGATACACAGTGTCTGGCTTAGGATACTGATGATGTCCATACTGGGTAGGAAGGCTGCCCAGCACTATATAAGTGCACCCCACATGGACAGACACCCCAGTACACCCAACTAACAGTAAAATGCTAATGCATTTGTTATCTGATTTGGTGTTGGTAAGGCTGATTTTTTTCTGTGATATGTTTTCTTGGTAGATAATGATACTTTTACATAAAGTACATTTTTACGTAGAGTTTAAGCAGAAATATTCAACAATATAAATTTTAAGGATATGTTATTCATAAATAATAATTGGTTTTATTCTTGGCAGATGACTGTACCAGGAGATCAGAGGGACAGCTGACATCTTCAATTTTTAAATCAGATGATCTTGAGATCACACAAGATACAATTGAAGTGAATGCCATTAACCCAGATCTACCATCATCCCTTCACAGCAAAGATCTGTCATCTGATCATTTGAAACAGGTCCTGTCTTCTGATTCATTACCGACTACTAAGGAAAATCAAAGTCACAAAATAAGCATTAAAAAAGAAATTGCTCCTAAAACAAAGAAACGATTTTCATGTTCAGAAAGTGGAAAATGTTTTACAGAGAAATTAAGTTTAATCAGACATCAGATAACGCACAAAGCGGAGAAGCCTTTTTCTTGTTCAGAATGTGGAAAATGTTTTAGCCGGAAATCGTGTTTGGTTAAGCACAAGAGAACTCACACAGGAGAGAAGCCTTTTTCCTGTTCAGAATGTGAGAAAAGTTTTAACCAGAAATCAAGTTTGGTTAATCACCAGAGAACTCACACAGGGGAGAAGCCTTTTTGCTGTTCAGAATGTGGGAAATGTTTTATCCAGAAATCAGATTTGGTTAATCACCAGAGAACTCACACAGCGGAGAAGCCTTTTTCTTGTTCAGAATGTGGAAAATGTTTTAGCCGGAAATCGTGTTTGGTTAAGCACAAGAGAACTCACACAGGGGAGAAGCCTTTTTCCTGTTCAGAATGTGAGAAATGTTTTAACCAGAAATCAGATTTGGTTAATCACCAGAGAACTCACACAGGGGAGAAGCCTTTTTGCTGTTCAGAATGTGGGAAATGTTTTAACCAGAAATCAGATTTGGTTAATCACCAGAGAACTCACACAGCGGAGAAGCCTTTTTCCTGTTCAGAATGTAAAAAGTGTTTTAGCCGGAAATCAGTTTTGGTTAAGCACAAGAGAACTCACACAGGGAAGCAGCCTTTTTCCTGTTCAGAATGTGGAAAATGTTTTAGCCTGAAATCGTGTTTGGTTAAGCACAAGAGAACTCACACAGGTGAGAAGCCTTTTTCATGTTCAGAATGTGGAAAATGTTGTAGCTGGAAATCAGATTTGGTTAAACATCAGAGAATTGACACAGGGGAGAAGCCTTTTTCCTGTTCAGAATGTGGAAAATGTTTTAGCCGGAAAACAGAATTTGTTGACCACCAGAGAACTCACACAGGGGAGAAGCCTTTTTTCTGTTCAGAATGTGGAAATTATTTTAGCTGGAAATCAGGTTTTGTTACACACAAAAGAATTCACACAGGGGAGAAGCCTTTTTCCTGTACAGAATGTGGGAAATGTTTTAACCAGAAATCAAATTTGGTTAATCACCAGAGAAATCACACAGGGGAGAAGCCTTTTTGCTGTTCAGAATGTGGGAAATGTTTTAAAGATAAATCAGATTTGGTTAAGCACCAGAGAACTCACACAGGGGAGAAGCCTTTTTCCTGTTCAGAATGTGGAAAATGTTTTAGCCAGAAATCAGGTTTTGTTACGCACAAGAGAATTCACACAGGGGAGAAGCCTTTTTTCCTGTTCAGAATGTGGGAAATGTTTTAGCCGGAAATCAGGTTTGGTTAAGCACAACAGAACTCACTCAGGGGAAAAGCCTTTTTGCTGTTCAGAATGAGGGAAATGTTTTAGCCGGAAATCAGATTTGGTTAAGCACCAGAGAACTCACACAGACGAGAAGCCATTTTCATGTTCTTAATGTGGGAAATGTTTTACATGGAAATCAACTCTTAACAAACTTCAGAGAAGTCACACAGGGGAGAAGCCTTTTTCATTTTTAACCAAAAATTGTATCGTCATAAAGGGGTTGTCCACTACTTGGACAACTCCTTCTCATTCCTCATGTTTAGCCTTGTTAAAATAAAAACACTCATACGCACTTCCTGTTCTGGCGCCGTTCCATTTGTGTCACAACTTGTGTTTCCGTAAGGTTGTTACATCGCACAATCCTGCTGCCAATCAAAGCCACCTTCAGACGTATTGTATTTCAACAGGACGGTCAAGGCCTGTACATAGCACCAAGAGAACGCACACACTGAAAGCACTCTCTTCAGACCACCGTCTTCCTGGGGCAATTATAAGCAATTTACAGCCTCAAACATGACTTTCGATATGGGAAAGAAAGAAGAGATCAGAGGTTAATCTGAGGTACTCCACCTCCGTCAGCATGTCTGGTATGCAGCGTTTCTTATGGAAGGTCTTATCTTCCTGCTCCGGAGCTATTACGGCCTCACCTCAGCGTGGAAAAAGAAGCAGTCTTAACCCTCATGATGCCAGACAGCTCCAGCCAGTAAGTCCTGCACCAACTTCTCTCTTAATGTAGGCCTCACAAGAAAACAGCTCCACAAATCTCCCTGTATTCTCACCAAAGCCCACATACTGAGCAGTGCTTGCTTCACAGGGACATTTACCCCCCAGCCACAGGTTATTCTGATATGGGGAACAACATAACTTATTTGTATATCAGATTGCGTCTATCCCTACTGTAAAGCAGCGCTATTCATCATGCTGAGGGGCACTCGCTTCACCGGGTCAACTAAAGCACACATGCAACGTCTTTCCGGTATTTCACAATCCAGCAGTTTATTATTTATCATAACTGCTTATAACCGAGTCCATCTCCGTGGCTCGTCGACATATTACACATATAATGTCCAATAGCCTTTCCAGTGACAGATATGTCCACTTGGCTCCAGATACAGCCTTCAGCAAGATAACAATATAAATGTCCACATCAAGCAGTGTTTTACCTTTGCTGGGTCGTAGCTGCTTCTCTCAGCTGGCTTCTGCCACCGCTGTGGCTTCACGGCTTCCCAGATGAGGCCTCTCTTCCTAGGCCTCACCAGGCCAACGGTGTCCCACACACAGGGAACAGGCCTCACGCCTTTCTTTACCTGTTTCAAAACTACCATGGTTTATATATCTTCCAGTTCACACAGGACCTGTGCTGATGTCAGTCATGTGATCAGAGCTTCTGTGTGCACAGGACCTGTGCTGATATCACAGTCATGTGATCAGTCACCTGAGGGGGAGGTACATGTTCAGCCAAAACACACCCTGGACCATTACAGTAATGCCGCAAGCCGCTACATTACACTACTAAAGAAGATATGGAGCAATATCCTAGATGTGGTCAAAAGGACACCCACCTGATGCATATGACTTGGAAATGTGTAAATATTGGCGACTACTGGAAGGGGGTGATCGCTCTTGTACTATCTGTATTTGGGATACAACTTCAGTTGGAACCTAAAATCTGTATCCTAGGACTCCTGGGAGAGGGCGTAGATCCAGACTCCCATATGGCAATAGCTAGCTCAAGAATATTATTCCAAGCCAGAAAGTTGTTGGCACTACATTGGATAGACAATTCTCCCCCAACGATAACAGAACTAAGATCCAGGATAAATAACACTCTATGCTTGGAAAGGGGATCTTGTATTAAAGGAACACTCTCAAGAAATCCATACACATATGGGAGCAATGGTTAATTACCTCAGGTATTGCTTCAGAAATACTATAATCTGACCATTTGTACATATCCCTGCAGTAAACCAGGAATTTATATCCTTATACCTAAGGTGTCAGCAAATAATAATTGTCTCAGTCCACACAATTGCCCATTCTTAGATATATTCTTTTTCTTTTGACGTCCCAATAGGGAAAAAAAGCCGTCAGGAAGTATTCAGATATTTATGTACAAATGTAAAATTACTATTCCAAAACCTTGTACTATAGAGCGATATTGAGATTTATATCATTGTAAACCGGTTCTTGTATTGTTTACTGGTTTTTCTTTCTTTTTATTTTTTTTTCACAAAGTTTGTATAAGAAAAACAAAATGTTGGTTTTTCTTTTTTGAAATAAAAATGATCTGATTGAAAAAAAAGAAAGGAGCGAAGGTCAAACGTATACAAAATATCAAGATCATATGTGAAGGTTCTCGTATGAATTCACAGATAAATGTGGTCACTCATTGACAAGGAAGTTACATCCACGGATGCAAAGGACATACGGCTCCGGCAAAAATTAAGAGACCACTGAACAGTTTTCTATTGGAAAGCATGGAAAGACTGGTGGAAAGCATGGCAAGACGAATGAAAGGTGTGATTAAAAATCATGGTTAGTCCACCAAATATTGATTTCACATTTAAAACATGAGTAATTTGAGGTCTGAAAGCATTGTTTCTTTTTTAGTATTTTGACACTTTATCATTTGCTGCAAATAAATGCAACATTTTTCGCTTTGAATTTTGGAGACATGTTGTCAGTAGTTTATAGACTAAAACAACAATGTACATTTTACTCTATAATATACCTATAAAGAGAAAATCAGAGAAAATGAAAATTTTGCAGTGGTCTCTTAATTTTTGCCAGAGCTGTATGTATCCAAAACAAAAGGAGCCCCACTGTTATAAATTCATAACCCCACTGACATAGCCGACGCATTTCATTGCTGTTATAGCTCACTACATAATATTCATGGAAAATACCACGACATGCCACCTAATTTTCTTGAAACAAAAATTGATAAGTATATTAACCACTTCGCACCAGAGCCTGTTTTTGCCTTCGTGACCGGGCCAATTTTTTCAATTCTGACCACTGTCACTTTATGAGGTAATTACTCTGGAACGCTTCAATGGATTCCCCTGATTCTGAGATTGTTTTTTCGTGACATATTGTACTTCATGATAGTGGTAAAATTTCTTTGATATCACTTGCGTTTATTTGTGAAAAAATCAGAAATTTGGCGAAAATTTTGCAATTTTCAAACTTTGGATTTTCATGCCCTTAAATCAGAGAGATATGTCACACAAAATAGTTAATAAATAACATTTCCCACATGTCTACTTTACTTTACATCAGCACAATTTTGGAACCAAAATTTTTTTTTGTTAGGGAGCTATAAGGGTTAAAAGTTGACCAGCGATTTCTCATTTTTCCAACAAAATTTACAAAAACATTTTTTTAGGGACCGCATCATATTTGAAGTCACTTTGAGGGGTCTTTATGACAGAAAATACCCAAAAGTGACACCATTCTAAAAACTGCACCCCTTAAGGTGCTCAAAACCATATTCAATAACTTTATTAACCTTTCGGGTGCTTCACAGGAATTTTTGGAATGTGGAGGAAAAAAATTAACATTTAACTTTTTTCACAAAAATGTTACTTTAGACCCAATTTTTTTTATTTTCACAGGGGTAACAGGAAAAAATGGACCCCACATTTTTTTGTGCAATTTCTCTTGAGCGTGCTAATACCCCATATGTGAGGGAAAACCACTGTTTGGGCGCACTGCAGGGTTCGGAAGGGAAGGAGCGCCATTTGACTTTTTGAATGTAAAATTTGTTTGAATAATTAGCAGACGCCATGTTGCATTTGGGGAGCCCCTGATGTTCCTAAACAGTGGAAACCCCCCACAAGTGACACCATTTTGGAAACTAGAGCCCTTAGGGAACTTATCTAGATGTGTGGTGAGCACCTTAAACCCCAAGGTGCTTCACAGAAGTTTATAATATTGAGCTGTAAAAATAAAATTTTCACATTTTTCCCACAAAAACGTTTTTCATCCCTTAATTTTGCATTATCATAAGGGTAATAGGATAAATTACACCATGACGTTTGTTGTGCAATTTCTCCTGAACACGCTGATACCCCATATGTGGAGGCAAACCACTGTTTGGGCGCATGGCAGGGTTCGGAAAGGAAGGAGCGCCATTTGACTTTTTGAATGTAAAATTTGTTTGAATAATTAGCGGACGCCATGTTGCATTTGGGGGGCCCCTAATGTGCCTAAACAGTGGAAACCCCCCACAAGTGACACCATTTTGGAAACTAGACCCCTTAGGGAACTTATCTAGATGTATGATGAGCACCTTGCACCCCCAGGTGCTTCACAGAAGTTTATAATATTGAGCCATAAAAATAAAATTTTCACGTTTTTCCCACAAAAAATGTTTTTCATTCCCTAATTTTGTATTATCATAAGGGTAACAGGATAAATTGCACCATGAAATTTGTTGTGCAATTTCTCCTGAGTACGCCGATACCCCATATGTGGGGGAAAACCACTGCTTTGGTGTACGGCAGGGTTCGGAAGAGAAAGGAGCGCTATGTTGGCTGGGATAGGTTGCAGACACCATGTCACATGCCGAAACAGCAGAAACCCCCACAAGTGACCCCATTTTGTAAACTACACCTCTCAAGGAATTCATCTAGGGAAGCAGTGAGTATTTTTTAATTTTTAAATTTATACCATTGGGCAGTGAAAAAAGCATAATTATATTTTTACCACAAAAAAAATGTTTTACCCTCAGATTTTACATTTTCACACAGGGCAATGGGTAAAAATGGTGCCGAAATGTGTCACACAATTTCTTCTAAAAGTGTCAATACCCCATATGTGGCTGTATTGTACCGCTTAGCCATACGGCGAGATCTGGGTGGGACGGAGTGCTATTTGACAATTGGAGAACAAATTATTGTAGAATAGGCATTTGGATTTGGGAGCACAAAAGTTTCTGAATTTCTTTTGGGGGGCAAGGGCCATTTCGCTTTTCCAGAGCCTTTCTGCTACCAGTAACTTGGAAGTCCCTTATATTTTTAACAGATGACGGACCTGAGTGGGGACTAGCTTTTTTTGAGGACTGAGTTGAAGCTTTTATTGGGAACATTTTACGTAACATTTATCCGGCGCTCTAGGCTGAGCACTTACATCGGGGTTTCCATCTAAATTTCCAAGTGATGTAATTCAGATGAAACCCCTGCGGGATCCATTCACTGTAATGAGGCAGCAGAGTTACTCTGGACTCCGTCTGGCCTCTGTTTAGCGGTGTCCTTTTTTTCAGAAGTGCACAAAACTGGCCAACCGCACTTTTATGCACGCCTAAAACAAATGACACCGTGGGATCACAGGCCAGACGACATTCACAGTGGCCTATATCTGCCTCATTACAGGGAATCTTCCGTCATGGGTTCCGTCTGAATCACGTATTTCAGAGATTTACATGGAAACTCTGGTGTAAGTGCTCAGCGCAGAGCGCAGGATAAATGTGAGCAGAGCCTTACTGCGATCTTTGGGAGACATAATAAACAAATCAGTAGCAGGTGAAGAATTGGTTTTATTTATTTTTTTTACGCCGTTCCTCGTGTGATATAACTGATTAGATTACTTTATTCTTCGGGTCGGTGCGATTACAGAGATACCAGATTTATATCGGGTTTTTATGACTGACAGCTGTCACACACTAAGAGACGCTTTTTTTTTGCAAAATCTAGTTTTTGCATCGCCATATTTTGAGAGCTATAATTTTTCCATGTTTCGGCCGACAGAGTCATGTGACGGCTTGTTTTTTGCGGGACGAGTTGACCTTTTTATTGGTACCATTTTTGGGTACGTGACATTTTTTGATCGCTTTCTATTCCGTTTTTTGGGAGGTAAAATTAACAAAAACCAACAATTCAGGAATTGTTTTTTGAGGTTTTTTTTTATGCCGTTCTGCGTGTGGTGAAAGTGATCAGGCAGCATTATTCTTCGGGTCAGTACGTTTACAGCGATACTACACTTACTGTATATTTTTTTTATGTTTTGGCGCTTTTACACAATAAAACAATTTTATAGAAAAAATATTTTTTTTTGCATTGCTTTATTCTGAGCTCTATAACTTTTTTATTTTTCGGCTGATGGAGCTGTATGGCAGCTTTTTTTTTGCGGAACAAGATGACGTTTTCAGCGGTACCATTTTTATTTCCATTTTGCTTTTTGATCGCATTTTTTTCCACTTTTTGTTTGGCGATATGAGGAAAAAGCATAGTTTTTTGCTCCGTTTATTTATTTTTATTATGGTGTGCACAGAAGGAGTTAATTAGTGTGACAGTTTTATAGCTCGGGTTGTTTCGGACGCGGCGATACCAAATATGTGTACTTTTTTTATTTTTGCATAAATATACGGATTTTTCGGTTTAATATTTTATTTATTTATTTTAATTTACATTTTTACTTAGTCCCTGTATGGGACATTAATTTTTATTTTTCTGATCGTTGATCTCATGTAATGTAATAGACATGTATTACATTACATGAGATCTTCACACAGTTAGTGTGTCCTGCCAGGCTTCAGCTGCAGGCTGACCCTGGCAGGACACCATATATGGCAGAGCTGGTCATGTGACCTCCAGCTGCCATAGCAACCCAAGGTCCTGGAAGGTATCAGGGGTTTTCGGTGAGGTAAGTATACCACCCCCCACTACCTACTCTCAATTGTTAGCAGCGATCAGGTTGGCTTCGTTAAGGGTAGAGAAGTGCGTGATAATACAAATAAAACGTTGTTAGTTTCACGTGCAAAAAAAAAACGGGATCCCAATGTGCCTTGTTTCTGTGGACGCTGAAAAAGTGTTTGACAGAATACACTGGATTTCCTTGAAGAGCACATTGGGTTAGGCTCTTTCTTGTTATCTAAAATTCTATCCTTCTACACTGACCCTAAAGCTATAGGGTAAACGCCTTCTATATGACACATTTTCTATTAAAAATGAGACAAAGCAAGAGTGTCCCTTATCACCTCTCCTATACACATTGGTGATGGAACATTTCTTGGTAGTATTACAAAAAAATCCAGATATTAGTGGAGTTACTATAGACTCACATCACTATAAACTAGCTCTATACGCAGATGACTTGTTGCTCTATTTTCAAACCCATTATTTCATTTCCTTCTATACTAAAGGAATTCGAAGAATTTGGCCAAGTAAGCGATTTTAAAGTCAACTGCTCTAAATCAGAAGCAATAACATAAGACAACAGCTAATTTTTAACTTTCCCTCTAAGTGGCAAAAAGACACAGCTAAGTACCTCGGTACACAAATTCCAGGGAACATGGATGATCTGTATAGTTTAAATTATATCACTGTCCTTGAACAAACTCTTCAAAATTTAATGAATTATAAATTCAAACTCTTGTCCTGGTTTGGTTGTATTTATGTGATAAAATGGACATTTTGCCAAAACTTCTTTATATATTCCAGACCGTTCCTTTCTGCGTTCCTCAGACCTTTTACTCCCATCTCGACAATGCTCTTAGGTAGTATGGGGAACGTCAAGGTCTAGGATATGTTTTAAAATATTGTGATGTTCCAAAAATAAAGTGGGGTACTAGTATGCCTGATCTAAAAAAATACCATCAATCTTTGATTCTTATGAGAGCAGTGGACTTGTTCACGTCTGTGGAACATAAGCAATGGGTGAAACTGGAAGGGGACGTCTATCCGTTGATACTCACATCTCTACCTTGGATTGACTAAATACATGTACAAACTAAACAATTACCAATACCCATTCAACACTTTTTGAAAACATGGGATCAAGTCTTAATCTCATCATCTATATCACGTAGGCTGGGTCCATTAACGCCCTTGTTTGGCAACCCAGATTTTCCCTCTGCTTCAGGTACGAACTCATTTCTAATCTGGGATTGATCTGATGGGGTTAGATTGAAACACGTTCTCATGGGGTCAGGCTCTTTTCCTTCCTTTATAGAACTTCGTGGCTCCTTTCTAATTAGGAGTCTATCCTGCCAGGCTTATTTCCAGCTCAGGTCATTTATAAATTCTCACATGTTACTAGTATAAAAGATGAACTCACTCCGTTTGAACCCTTAATCACGCAAGTAGGTCCTTGTACTAAACTTCTATCTTGCATACACAAAGCAACACAAATGGACACCAGCAATGACCCTCTACCCTTTACTGGGGTTGGGAGAAGGAATTGGGTAGTCAAATTTCAGAGAAGGATAGGCAAAAAACATACATAATGCCGGAAATGTCACTGACTGCGGAGACGTCTCCATGTAGCGTCTTCACTCCGGATATCACTGTACAGGAGCCGCACAGTTCACACTGTGCATCCACTGAGGCCCCTGATCATGTGACCCCTGACTCCTCCCCTTCTGTGACCTCATCACAGCTCCTGTGCGCACAGAGCAGCCATATATGTGGTGGCGGCTCTGCAGGTGGAGGTATGTGGAGATCCCCCCCATTACTGGGCACAGGGGGCATTAACCCCTTCAGCACAGAGACTCTTTTGGGGTCTCTGTGTGGTGTGAACAGTGAGGTAACAGCTGTGGGCAGAATGCGGCTTAGCTGGTTCCCGTCCACATTAGATCAATTCAGACGACTGCAGGATGAAGGACAGAAGCCCAGAGAAGTCCTCACACAACGCCATTATTCATCTCCTAGCTCCAGCACAGTAATGTAGATAGTAGTGATAACCGTCCACATATTCTCTTTATACCCTCCGGTACGATGGATTTACCCTCAGTGTCCAGGAAGCTTCACGGTTCAGCAATGCTCCTCTGCCATCTCCCCGACACCTGAACTATTTACCCTTTCAATGCCACAAAACTGAAAGTTCTTTCAGTCCCCATTGTGTTCTCTTAGGAAATGTGTGGAAACATTGGAGGGGTTAATGGCCGCGGGATTAGTGGGGTCTCCTATGTGCTCATTAATTCTCTGACTTATTTACGGGAGGAGCAGCCGACATATCTGACATTACATCCCAGACACTGAATGCAATATACTACAAATTCTCTGCTGCAGGTGATACATTGTGTAATGAAATGTTTTATTTAATGTAATGTAATGGTGGACATTTATCAATGCTGCATTTACAAAAATCCAGAGGTGTAAGCCAGGTTCTCGTTATGTTTCTCTTACGATTAGTTTAGGAGACAGGAGTTGTGAAAGGGTCGGGGCCGAGAACAAACATCCATCTCATAAAACCATCAAACCACCATCTTGTGAGAAACAGATTCAGCTGCAGACTCCGAGGAAGAAACTGCTTGTTGTCTGTGGCCTAAAATATATAGGTTTTATTACTAGATGTAAAGAAGAAAACTAAATACTGTAAAATAATAAATCTCCTCATATGTTTCCCCTTATTGTCTCCAGTAATTGTATTATTACACAGGATTTTTATGATGTTACATCGGCTCATCATCTTCTCATTCAGGTCCCTACAATATCGGATCCTCTCAGTGAAGATCTTCTGTATAAGAGAATTTTCTTGATTTACCAATCAAGGATGGATATGAACAGAGACAAGATGGCGGAGAGGATATTACACCTCACCCTAGAGATCCTCTTCCGGCTTACTGGAGAGGTGAGAGATTCTGATGACGTCACATTACATCATTCTTATCTATGGGAATAACAGATGGACAGAACTGGAGAGGTGAGGACTCTGGAAATGTCTGTAGTGAGATTTATTAATGTGTCTCTCCATAACCAGGATTACACAGTAGTGAAGAAGACCTCTAGTGAGCGCTATCAGGACCCTGTGTTTGAGGGATGGGGAAGACCCCTAAGCAAAATCACAAAGCCTCCACCTCACCCCCTGATACATGAGGACATCAATGATCAGAAGATCCTAAAACTCACCTACAAGATGATTGAGCTGCTGACTGGAGAGGTGACACTGCTGGGAATGCTGGGACATTATACAGTAATGCTATGGAGGGATCGGGGGGATGACGATATCATTGTATGTGTCAGGTTCCTATAAGATGTCAGGATGTCGCTGTCTATTTCTCCATGGAGGAGTGGGAGTATTTAGAAGGACACAAAGATCTGTACAAGGACGTCATGATGGAGGTTCCCCAGCCCCTCACATCACCAGGTAATAGACAGGACTGAATTCACACGGCCTATAATTATCTGTATGTAAAGAATGAATTCAGTCCCTGTATGTGTTTCCTCCAGATCTATCCAGTAAGAGGACAACAACAGACAGGTGTCCCCGTCCTCTTCCACAGGACTGTAAACAAGAAGACCCCAATGTTCCTCAGGATCATCAGGTAGATGGAGAGAAGGTATCATGAGATCTTCCCTATGATGTGTAGTCGGCTGTGAAGGTCTTGTGTTCAGTCTTGTTTTATCCACCAGTGTTATATGTTTTATACTTGTGTAATGAGAATGGTGGAGATGGCAGGATTAGAGCTGATCATAGATGGGACTTCTCATCTGTTTGTGACTTTTACAATATTTGTTTCAGGGTGAAGATCTGACCCATATTAATACTACAGAGACATATGTGAGGGGTGATGAGCGGTGTAAAGAGGAGATTCCTACATATGACTACCCAGGTGAGTAGTGACCACTAAATGCAGAGAAGTCACAGATTCTTCTCAGTCACCGGTTGTGGCTGCTTTATCGCTGGTGTAGTCCGGCTGTATCACAATCTTGTGATCACCATTTTGCCGCTAGATCAAAACATTCTCCTCCATCCAAAACAAAACTGTTCAAATGAGTTTGGGCATTGAAAGTCCCTTCTGTGCTGCTGAATGTCCTCATATGGTCCCTACAAGACCAGGTCCAGTCTTTCTGGCCAAACTTTACTTTTATGATCGACAACATTAAATGTGCAGTGAGGCCAAGTGTGAATTTCTGTACAATAACAACAGAGTTTCCCTTTATCCTGACTGTTCAATTTCTTTTAAAACCAACTAACTTCAAATAGTATTGCGATAAACTACATAAAAAACATTATACCTGTGCCATGATATAACTCTAAGCTAAATTTAGACGCCTCATCTCTGCACTATTATAAAAAGTTCTCTTTGAACGTCTAATATTTCTTCTTGAAACTCATCTGACAGAAAATATTGTTCCTTATGTGGCACCCCAGGGGTCTGGTTTCCACAGTAACAAGCAATGTTATGTCTGAGAGCAGGTGGGAGGTCTCTTGGTCAGGGATCCTATGCATGCCACACCTCCTGCCCAGTCCTGGGAGGGGAAGGACTTCCCCTATATAAACCTGGGGCTGAGGCAGGGTTAGCGAGTTCAGAGGGAGAGTTCAGCCAGGAGGGCTGGCAGGGAGCTGTGGCTCCGGCTGGGCCCAGCTCCTGGGCCCTGCCAGAAGTAGAGACAGAGAAGCAGCATAGGAAGAAACAACAGGAGCTCTGTGGGAGCAGTGTTACAAGGAGTCAGGGGCTGGCAGCTGCAGAGCTCGCCCTGACTGAGAAGATTTCTTACCGGACCCGGAGTCCGAGGCTGTGGGGACTAACTCCTACCCAGCAGCAGAATCCGTCAGGCAGGGGATTTCAGGTCCTCTGGCCAAGAAGCCCGAAGGCACGGTCACACGCATGGGACCAGCACCGCCGTCGTGGAGCGGAAGCTACTAGAAGGCCCCGAGTCACCGGCCATACGGGTGAGCACCACACGGTACACTCAGGGACGTGGGCTACTTATACCGCCTCTAGCAAGGTAGCCAGAAGAGTATCGTTAGTTTGGGAGGCCTACAACTCCGCCTGGCCAGGGGAGATCCCATCTGCTCAAGGACTGACCAGGCCCCAATCGCTAGCAGTACTCCGGGAGGGTCTGTCTTTGTCACCAGTAAAGACCCTGAACTACACCGTACCGTCTCCGAGTGGTTCCTGCTACCCCCATCATCCACGTCGGCTGCCCTGAGGCCATACCCCTCCCGTTGGGGGTTATACCATCTACGCTGCACTATCCTACCACCGGCCTCAGCGGTCTGCCCTGCAGCGGCAGCTCCATAGCTGCAAATCAACGGGTGGCGTAGTCGACACTCAAATAACACCTATCAAGACTGCCACACACTGAGTTTGACTCCCTGGGCACGGACCGGGTCCCCGCCACTCGGAGACTACAACCCTCATCTGATCCGGTTCCGGGTAAGCCCCCGTGCGCGAGACGCTGCGCGACACAGCAGGCCCAGGGGCGCGTCAACTTTGGCGTAGTCGGCAGGATCTCGTGCCCGCAACCACCGGGTACTGCGTGCCTGAAAAAGACTGTTCAAACTTACCTGTGGTGAAGATTCCCGCCATCCGGCGCCATCTTCCGCTTCCTTCCCGCCATCGGTGGAGTTTTCCCGCCATCCGGCGCCATCTTCAGCCTTCTTCCCGCCATACGTGGAGTTTTCCCGCCATTGGACGCCATCTTGAGGACGCCGCGCGGGAAGAAGAGGGGCGTGGACTCCGAAAGCGCGCGAGAACTGAAGCCCCGCCTCACGTCCGGACGTTGCGTAAGGTCCTGGAAGAAGCCCAGCAGACGCCGACGTCACAGGAGCACGACGGAAGGTCCTCAACCCTGGCGATCCACTGCGGAGCCGCGGCCTACGGAAGAGGATCATCGCAAGGTAGGCCACGGTCCACTAGGGGGGAGAAGGATGCCGGATACGGAGGAGAGCTTCACCGCTTCAATCCCCGCCAGCGCCACCGCTGTTGCGGTCATGCCTTTCACCATGCCCTATATCCCGGGGGCAGCCTGGCTACCCCAGTACTCAGGGGAGTCACATACCCTGCATGACTTTAGAGAAAAGCTGGATAGCCTCTTCCAGGTGTACCCCCTCACAGAGGAGCAAAAAGTGAGCATCCTGGTGGCCCAATTAACCGGGGCAGCCCAAAGGGAGGTAAAGTCCTGGCCACCTGGGAGGAGGACTGTCGCAGAGATACTAACCCAGCTAACCGAGGAGGAGCTGCAGTACTACCAATACGAGGAAAGCCAAGAGGACCCGGACGGGTCTGAGGACTACCCTCAGGAGGGAGCACAAAGAGGACATAGCTACTGAAGGGAAGTAGCGTGAATAAAGAGCTGTAAATAGTTACCCGTAAGGGTACAAGGACTGCTGCTAATTAAAATATGGTCCCCGTTGGGATTAGTGAATTGTTCCCCATGTGCCCCTATCTTAAACCAGGCTGAGGACTGTGAGCAGCCATTCCTTATCCCCACTGGCCGAGGACTGAGAGCGGCCATATCCTGTAAATAATTATGTGTTTCTAGTAATTTATGGGAGTCTTTGGTGGATTTACCGGGAATCCTTGTACATGGTTGGAGCGTAACCTAGGAATGGACTAAAGACTGTTAAGGACTCGGGGCAGGACAGACCCCTACCTGGTTACGTCTCCCTGTTTTGGTGAAATGGACACCTTGCTTTTCTTCAAAAACTGCACCCGGTTGCCGACACGCCGTGACCATCTTTATATGTTTTTCTTATTGTATTATTATTGTTTATACCTTGTTATGTTTTTCTAAAAATATGTTTAGTCCCGGAGTACTAAATTTCACTAGGGGGGAATGTGGCACCCCAGGGGTCTGGTTTCCACAGTAACAAGCAATGTTATGTCTGAGAGCAGGTGGGAGGTCTCTTGGTCAGGGATCCTATGCATGCCACACCTCCTGCCCAGTCCTGGGAGGGGAAGGACTTCCCCTATATAAACCTGGGGCTGAGGCAGGGTTAGGGAGTTCAGAGGGAGAGTTCAGCCAGGAGGGCTGGCAGGGAGCTGTGGCTCCGGCTGGGCCCAGCTCCTGGGCCCTGCCAGAAGTAGAGACAGAGAAGCAGCATAGGAAGAAACAACAGGAGCTCTGTGGGAGCAGTGTTACAAGGAGTCAGGGGCTGGCAGCTGCAGAGCTCGCCCTGACTGAGAAGATTTCTTACCGGACCCGGAGTCCGAGGCTGTGGGGACTAACTCCTACCCAGCAGCAGAATCCGTCAGGCAGGGGATTTCAGGTCCTCTGGCCAAGAAGCCCGAAGGCACGGTCACACGCATGGGACCAGCACCGCCGTCGTGGAGCGGAAGCTACTAGAAGGCCCCGAGTCACCGGCCATACGGGTGAGCACCACACGGTACACTCAGGGACGTGGGCTACTTATACCGCCTCTAGCAAGGTAGCCAGAAGAGTATCGTTAGTTTGGGAGGCCTACAACTCCGCCTGGCCAGGGGAGATCCCATCTGCTCAAGGACTGACCAGGCCCCAATCGCTAGCAGTACTCCGGGAGGGTCTGTCTTTGTCACCAGTAAAGACCCTGAACTACACCGTACCGTCTCCGAGTGGTTCCTGCTACCCCCATCATCCACGTCGGCTGCCCTGAGGCCATACCCCTCCCGTTGGGGGTTATACCATCTACGCTGCACTATCCTACCACCGGCCTCAGCGGTCTGCCCTGCAGCGGCAGCTCCATAGCTGCAAATCAACGGGTGGCGTAGTCGACACTTAAATAACACCTATCAAGACTGCCACACACTGAGTTTGACTCCCTGGGCACGGACCGGGTCCCCGCCACTCGGAGACTACAACCCTCATCTGATCCGGTTCCGGGTAAGCCCCCGTGCGCGAGACGCTGCGCGACACAGCAGGCCCAGGGGCGCGTCACTTACGATAGTTTAGATTGCCAAGAGCCACCGAGCCCCATACTCTAATTACCCCAGAGAGGTTTCACCACTAGTTACTTATTTTTTTTCTGATGGAGACTGTTGAGTTTGATCATTTCAGTAGATGTGTTATTGTCTATACTCACAGTTTTTGACTATAGTAGTTAGTGCCCAAAATATTCTGATTTAACCCCTTACTGCAGCCAGTTTTGTGTTCCTATCAGGGCCCATTTTTTAAATCTGACGTGTGTCACTTTATGTGGTGATAGCTTTGGAATTCTTCACAAAGGATAATAAGAAACAGATGGACCTTACAAATTATTTTCCACCTTCCACCAACAATACCCTATATACGGTAGTATCCTACTATCTGGGCACATGGCAGGTTAGAAGGGAAGGAGCGACATTTAGCTATTTGAATGCAGATTTTGCTGGAATAGTTTGCAGACACAATGTATTGGGGGCACTGTTCATGGTCACCTGGCAGCTCAAAATATGTCACCATGAACAGGCTTGGCGCGATCTACTCCGTTTTCTCTGTATCTAGACTTACACAGAGACCCCTAGGCTTGGGCCACGGTGTTACCTGCTGTTCTGTGGTGTGAGATGGAAAGAAGAATAGTCAGGTAACCGGGTCAGAACATGGAGGTCAGAGAAAATACAAAATCAGAAGACACAAAAGTAGTCAGTAAACGGGCCGAGGTCACAACAGGAAACAAATACACAAGCCGGGAGCTGAGCACAGAGGACTGAACCAGAGGAGAACAAGGCTGGATCTGGCAGCTTCCAGCAATATGCTTCCAGCTTTAGTAGGGTGCGGTGCTTTCCAAATGGCTGAAGCAGGGAGCAGATTACTCCAGCTGGACAGCACACACACCCATACTGCCAGACTGGATGGTACTACTGGTCCCAGGCTCCCTAATCTTAGTGGCTGGACAGAGCCTGCGCCGCCCAGAGCTTCTGGTTCTGACGTCTCCTCCATCACCAGCGCCGCCTGCAGAATGAATAAGGTGGCGCCTGGTGACAGAAGCAGATGTCGCTGGAGCAGGTCTCAGTGGAGATGGGTTACACCATTTGCAGAAGTCCTTAATATGACAAAAGGCTGAAAACTAGAGCAGTAGAAATCCCCATAAAGTGACTCCATTTTGGAAATTATAACCCTGAATGAATTAATCTTTAGAAGTAGGGAATATTTTGACTCTACAGGTACTTTTCAGTAATTAGCAGACAGTGGATGTTGGAGAGTGAAAATTGTGCATTTGCCATTTTGTTACCCAACACATTGTTCCCAGATTGTGCTCCAGGAGACACACTCTGTAAATTAAGTGGGTTCTTCTCACTATAGTAATGCCAAATACATGGATGCTGAGTGTGTTTTGGGCGCACTGCAAGGCTCAGAAGTGAGGGGGACATTTGACTTTGGGAGAGTGGATATTGCTGGATTGGTTAATGGAAGCCATGTTGCTCTTGAAGAGCCTTTGAGACCCTAATAATGTGGAAACCTCAGTTTTTCCACTGACAGATGATGGGCCTGAGTGGGGGCTTGTTCTTTGCTTGATGACTGGAAGTTTTTATTGGTATTATTTTCCCCAACATAACAGGTTCATCCTATGAGGTTTTCTATTAGACTGTGAACTGTCATTGTCTTGCTGAATAATTCATATTTTTACAGAGAGTTTAAGTAGAAATGTTAAAAAATATAAAATTCAAGGATATTTTATTGAAAAATAATAATTGATTTTTATCTTAGCAGATGACTGTACCTGGAGATCAGAGGGACAGCTGACATCTTCAATTTTTAAATCAGACGATCTTGAGATCCCTCAGGATACAATTGAAGTGAATGCCATTACTCCAGATATACCATCATCCATTCACAGCAAAGATCTGTCATCTGATCCTTTGAAACACGTCCTATCTTCTGATTCATTACTGACTACAAAGGAAAATCATAGTAACAAAATAAGCATTAAAAAACGAACTGCTCCTAAAGCAAAGAAGACATTTTCACTTTCAGAATGTGGTAATAGTTTTCCCCACGAAAAGTCTTTTCCTATACATCAAAAAATTCATACGACAGAGAATAGATTTTCTTGTTCCAAGTGTGGGAAATATTTTAGCAGGAAATCAAATCTTGTTATTCACCAGAGAACTCACACAGGGGAGAAGCCTTTTTCCTGTTCAGAATGTGGAAAATGTTTTAGCCAGAAATGGAGTCTTAATAGCCACCAGAGAACCCACACAGAGGAGAAGCCTTTCTCATGTTCAGAATGTGGAAAATGTTTTACACACATAACTAGTTTTATCAGACATCAGAGAATTCACACAGGGGAGAAGCCTTTTTCATGTTCAGAATGTGGAAAATGTTTTCCACACATGACTAGTTTTCTCAAACATCAGAGAATTCACACAGGGGAGAAGCCTTTTTCATGTTCAGAATGTGGAAAATGTTTCACACAGATTTCAACTTTTATCAGACATCAGAGAACTCACACAGGGGAGAAGCCTTCTATGACAGAATCACTGACTGGGTGGATCAGGGAAATGCTGTAGATATAGTATATCTTGACTTCAGCAAAGCATTTGACAAAGTATCTCACACCATCCTTATTGAAACAATGACCAAGTATGCAATGGACCAGGCAACTGTTAGGTGGATTCATAACTGTCTTAGTGATCGGACTCAAAGGGTGGTTGTAAATGGCTTCACATCCAGCTGGATGAATGTCTCAAGTGGGGTACCACAGGGCTCCGTCCTGGGACCTGTATTGTTCAACATCTTTATCAATGATTTAGATGAAGGAATTGAGGGTAAACTGATTAAATTTGCTGATGACACAAAGCTAGGAGGGATAGCTAATACTAGAGAAGAGAGAGAGAGGATTCAAAAAGACCTAAATAAACTGGAGCAGTGGGCAGCAACCAACAGAATGGTTTTTAACAGGGAAAAATGCAAAGTACTACATCTGGGCAATAAAAATGAAAAAAGCATATACAGAATGGGAGGAATAGAGCTAAGCAACAGTACATGTGAAAAAGACTTAGGTATACTAATAGATCATAGACTAAACATGAGTCAACAGTGTGATGCAGCAGCAAAAAAGGCAAATACAATTCTGGGATGTATTAACAGAAGCATACAGTCTAGATCACGTGAAGTCATTATCGGTCTTTACTCCTCTTTGGTCAGACCTCATCTGGAATACTGTGTACAGTTTTGGGCACCACATTTTAAAAAAGACATAGACAAACTGGAGCAAGTTCAGAGAAGAGCGACCAGAATGGTGACTGGTCTGCAAACCATGTCCTATGAGGAACGGTTGCAGGATTTGGGAATGTTTAGCTTGCAAAAAAGAAGACTGAGAGGAGACTTAATAGCTGTCTACAAATATGTCAAGGGCTGTCACATTGTAGAAGGATCATCTTTATTCTCATTTGCACAAGGAAAGACTAGAAGCAATGGGATGAAACTAAATGGGAGGAGACACAGATTAGATATTAGAAAAAACTTTTTGACAGTTAGGGTGATTAATGAGTGGAACAGGCTGCCACGAGAGGTGGTGAGTTCCCCTTCAATGGACGTCTTCAAACAGAGGCTGGACAGACATCTGTCTGAGATGATCTAGTGAATCCTGCTTTGAGCAGGGGGTTGGACCAGATGACCCAGGAGGTCCCTTCCAACTCTACCATTCTATGATTCTATGATTCATGTTCAGAATGTGGAAAATGTTTTCCACACAAGACTAATTTTATCAGACATCAGAGAATTCACACAGGAGAGAAGCCTTTTTCATGTTCAGAATGTGGGAAATATTTTAACCAGAAATCATCTGTTGTTATACACCAGAGAACTCACACAAGGGAGAAGCCTTTTTCTTGTTCAGAATGTGGAAAATGTTTTACACAGTTATCAACTTTTATCAGACATCAGAGAACTCACACAGGGGAGAAGCCTTTTTCATGTTCAGAATGTGGGAAATATTTTAACTAGAAATCAGCTGTTGTTATACACCAGAGAACTCACACAGGGGAGAAGTCTTTTTCATGTTCAGAAAGTGGGAAATGTTTTGTGAAGAAATCATCTCTTCTTAATCACCAGAGCAGTCACACAGGGTAGAAGCCTTTTTTATATTCTTAATGTGGGAAATGTTTTCCTTGAAAATAAACTCTTAATAAACTTTAGAGAAGTCACACAGGGGAGAAGCCTTCTACATGTCCAGAATGTTGGAAATGTTTTAACTGAAAATTGTACAATCTTAAAGGGGTTGTTCACTACCAGGACAACCCGTGTCATTCCTCATGTTTGGCCTAGTTAAAATAAAAACACTCATACTCAGCTCCCATGCCAGCGCCGTTCCAGCGGTGCCGGGACTCACATTCCTGGGGTTGTTACATCACATGAGCCCTGCGCCCAGTCAGTGCTGACTTCACTGTCAGGGCTGCAGCTGCTCTCAGATTTCCTCATGATGTTCGATTTTTCTGAAGGTGGAGACAGTGATTCCAGCACTTACTGGGCTCACACGATGTAACAACCTCACATGAGCTCCGGGAACGCACGTGCCGACACTGCTGGAATGGCGCCGGCATCAGAGGTTTGATACAAATCTTACAGACTGTTTGATAAAGAAAATATAACATACTAGCTGTACTACCCGGCTTCGCCCGGGTTAATAACTGCTGTTAGCAAAATAGAATGTGTTAACAAAAATTTATTCTCCACACAAAAAACACAAAACAAATAGATAGAAATGTAATTATTAAAAGGCAAAAACTAAGCTAATAGAAGCATTTCACAACATATATTTCAACACCAGAGATATTCCACACAGATTTAACTAAATTGGCCAAGTAATGTGAAGTAATCTTCTACTCCTTATTCGAGAGCCTTTTGATAAACGACATTCTTAGTTCTTCCTTCAGGTGCAAACACGAACAGATTTTTGGCTGTTCCAACTCTTGAACAGGCCACATAAAGTTGACCATGAGGAAAGCATGGAGATTGTAAATTGATTCCAACTACTTTCAAGGACTGTTCCTGAGCCTTATTGATGGACATAGCAAATGCCAGTCGCACAGGAAACTGGAGGCGTTTAAAATCAAAAGGCAAATCAGATGGAATGAGAGGAATTGTTGGAATGAAAAAATCTTCTCCTATGGCACATCCTGTCAAAATGGTTGCCTCAATTACATGTGGAAACAGGCTCTTAATCAAGAGTCTTGTTCCATTACACAGCTTTGGTGGATCCAAATTTCTCAATAGCAGAATAGGTGCTCCAGGTTTTAGAAAGAGGTTGTGAGGAGGAAGTCCTTGTGGCTCCAAGGAATTGAGGAACTCAGTTGGATAAAATAATGCTTGAGCAGGGTCTATTACTGTATCCACTGACTTGTAGGTTGTGTTAACACCTGGAAGGAGATTTAGAATTTGAAGATTGATCTTGTTGACACTGTCATTTTTGGGAGCTAGAATAGCCCTTTCACACAGCCAGCCAGAATTTTTTAAGTGGAGTTGAATGTTTGGAAAAACCTTTGCCTTCAACTCCTCAATGGAAGTCACAATGCAACAAAAGTTGCTTGGGAAGGTGATCTGTCCAGTGGTTGAGTTTACTGGTGCCTTGCCATCTCCAATAGTCAACAGCTAGCTCGAAAACAGTCCAGCAGAAACATCGCCTGTTATGTAGACCCTCATTTTTGTGTTCAGTGACATTTTCTTTACTTTTCTCCAAAGGTACGATGCTTTGAGACAGGCATTCAGTTCGTCTGCAGGGGTTGATCTTGGAATAACAGGTAGTGTTTGGCGGAAGTCACCTGCCAAAACAACAACTACTCCTCCCATGATATATTTGTTGCTACGCAGGTCTTGCAGCAGTCTGTCCACTGCTTCCAGAGCCCTTTTGTGTGACATGGTGCATTCATCCCAAATGATGGCACTGCATTTTTGAAGCAATTTGGCCAGTCCTGATCCCTTGGCAATATTACACACGGGGCTGTCACTATGAGACAGGTTAAGTGGTAGTTTGAATGTCGAATGTGCTGTCCTGCCACCTTTTAAAAGTGTAGCTGCAATTCCAGAAGATGCCACTGCAAGTGCAATCTTTTTTTGTTGTCGAAATTTTGCCAGGAGCAAGTTGATTACAAATGTCTTTCCTGTTCCACCTGGAGCATCAAGGAAGACAATCCCACCTTTGTTGGTTTCACTGAAACTTAAAATGTAGTTATAGGCGTCCCTTTGATCTGGTACCAATATTGGCTCGTTCTGAGACTCAAATTCTGTCAGTTCATCAATATTGTAGTTTGTTTCTAGGAAAATCTCCCTACACATTTGGATGCCTTCAGGATTTCTTATTGGAGCAGGCAAACCAAGCAACTGTAAGGGTTTTCCTGACATTGCTATGCACTGATCTTCAAGGAGCATTAAAGTTTCATTGAACATTTCCTCAGTGAAGTTGATGAGTTGCTGAGGATTTTCCCTTCTAATCTGCATGAGGACGTCCTCACTGAGATCAGTTTTGTACTTTGTCCAAATCTCAAGAGGATTTGAAATGCTATAGGTTGTTAGAATAATAGCAAAGAGGTGTCTTAGTCGCTTTGGGGTTTGTGTGGCTGCTGCTTCACTGAGGATCATGTCCCAGTGTCCATCATTTTCCAAAAGTCCTTTTCTTTGGCAAGCTTCCCTGAATGTTTCACACACATGGCCTCCAACGGTCTTCAGGTCAGAAAATGATGCTTTGACAACATGAAGTAACATGCGCAGGTAGAAGCACTCTGCATTTGACGGATGAACAGTGTAGACGTGACCAAGAGTATCAGTTGCTTTCACCCCTGGATAGCCTTCAATATCAAGCCCCCGTTTCCTCCGTTCCAGTGTTTTTCTGGAAGCATTCCAAGTGTAGTGCTTTGGTAAAACACAGTAGAGAATTGTTTTTGCAAAAGGGTCTTGTTGATACAGCACAAAAAATGGCAAGAGGGTGGTCTTAGGTGGTGTTAGAAGCTGCTGCTGCAAGTTTGCTGGGTTAAAGTAAATTGTCCATTTTCCAAGTGCACACTCAGATGCACAACTGGTGGGTAGCACTCATGAATGGAGAATCCTAGTATTCTCCAAATAGCTTCATTGCTGCTTATGTACCTGCCCATCTGGAATGCCTCCACTTCATCAATAATAGGTCCATTTTTCTGGAGTTCAAAAACTGCTTGATCACTTCCTTTGTGGACATATTTGCAGATATACCTGATTGATTTCACAGAGTGGCAAGATTCGACATTTATGTGGGCCTGGAACGTTTTTGAGAGCAAAGGGTTGTAAGGCACTACCCACCTGTTGTCAATTTCTATCTCTTGGAGTGATGATCCAACACGCATTTTGAGCTTTGCTATGAAACCACCATCCCCTGGCTTACTTCTTCGGTAGACTGGATATCCACCTTGTCCTGTTTGGGTTTCTTGGACCAGGGATCGTGGGTAATGCTGTGAACACCTGCCATCAATCATACAGGGAGAATTTTTGTTCAGACTCCCACACGGACCATGGATCATGTTTTTTGTGATGGTGTTAAACAGCAATGGGTCAATCTGAGGGTCTGGCAATTCGGCACTGATGATATTATCAATTTCGGTAGGCTGTATTTTTTGCTTCAGCCAAATCAAGATTTGGGCGTGAGGAAGGCCTCTTTTTTGCCATTCAACTGAATACATTCAGCACTGCGTCTCACCATAAAAATGTGATTTTGTGATGAGATTAGTCATTTTTGAAAGTTTCTGTTTGAAAACCCGAGCAATAAAGTCATGGCGATTCACTGTTTTTTGGCCCGGCAACAGGTGCCCTCCAATTTCCTCCCAGGCAGGAGATTGCAAGTAAAGGTGATGAAAAGATCTGGACGGCCATACTTTCTCATATAAGTCATTGCATCCTGTGTGTATTCATGCATGTGTCGTGGGCTTCCTGTGACAGTTGATGGAAGAATAACCATTTTCCCCAACTCTTTTGGAACAGCATCATTTGCAACAGCATCTCTAAGGTGAATATATTCCTCTGCCCTGAGCGCCTTTTGATTTAGTCGGATATATAAAAGACGTTCACTCTCAATCTTTGCATACACGTCAACAATAAATTGGTGGAAGAGGTGTTTGCATTTCAAGATGTGATTTTCCTCTGCAAATCTTGTCATGACCCTATATGCATAGAAGTGCATGGCAGACACTTTTTTTCCTGAAGGGTTGCCTGTTGTAGGATCTGTCTGAGGTATTTCAGAGTGATAGCCATCCTGTCCCTGCCAAAAGATGATTGGATATTGCAGAGCATCATAGGACCTGTGAGTTTCTGCTACTCGTTGCAAACTATTGTTCCTTTTCTGAAGCACAATGTCACGGCTTTGAAAATCATTACCAACAATCAAGATGGCTACCTCATCAAATGTGGGAGCATTGAAACGTCGCTGATGTTCACCTTGTGGTGTTTTGTCAGCTGGAATGACAACCTTGTAATCGTCATTTGGCATGCATTCAAGTGCAGTCTTGAAAAGTTGAATATATAGATTGTTGAAGTGAAGGAACTGCTGCAAAATAGTGACAATATCAAGGCGAGTGTTAGGAATTAAAGAGCATCTCCGCTTAGCCTCTGCTTCTGCATTTCCCATAAAGAGTTGAAGAAATTGAGGTTCTTCTCCTTGTAATGGAAGCAGTGAGCCAATTGAGTGGTAAACCTGTCCTTGAACTTTAAATGTCGGCATAAATCCTGTTGTAAACATTTCTTTTGCTGCACCAAATTATGTCATTTGGAAGCAGTAGTTGTACTTCCTAATGTTGTCCAAGAAATGCTTTGATATTGTACTGGTACCTGTCATCAGAGACTTTAGGGGATCTAGTGGTGACAGGAGAGGTGGAAGTTTTATCTTGGCATTTGCACAGCATAAACCTGGCGGTTCATCTTTCCATTTCAGGGCACTGCAGTACATGCTGACCACATCCATTTTTCCTATCTGAACTTTAGGATTATCCTGATAGTTTATGTCTGACTGGTAACAAAAGGCAGCATGTTTCAAATCTCCAACCATTTCCGGTGCCCTGGTGGAAGAAATAGCAATTCTCTTAGTGGCAAGTCGGCCTTCTCTCTGCTGAGATGACTCATTGGCTCTCGAGGAAGAAGCTCTTCTTCTCTTATCTGCAAGCCTCGCTTCCCTCTCCTCAGAAAGTTCATTAGCTCTTGAGGAAGCAGCTCTTGTTTTCATGTCTGCAAGCCTCGCTTCCCTCTCCTCAGAAAGTTCATTGGCCCTTGAGGTAGCAGCTCTTGTTCTCTGGTCTGCAAGCCTCGCTTCCCTCTCCTCAGAAAGTTCATTGGCTCTTGAGGTAGCAGCTCTTGTTCTCTGGTCTGCAAGCCTCGCTTCCCTCTCCTCAGAAAGTTCATTGGCCCTTGAGGTAGCAGCTCTTGTTCTCTGGTCTGCAAGCCTCGCTTCCCTCTCCTCAGAAAGTTCATTGGCCCTTGAGGTAGCAGCTCTTGTTCTCTGGTCTGCAAGCCTCGCTTCCCTCTCCTCAGAAAGTTCATTGGCCCTTGAGGTAGCAGCTCTTGTTCTCTGGTCTGCAAGTGACGCGCCCCCTGGGCCATATTCTTTAGGGGAATACCCGGAGCCGGATCAGATGGGGGTTGTAGTCTCCGAGTGGCTGTGACCCGGTCCGTGCCCAGGGTGTCAAGCTCAGTGTGTGGCAGTCCTTACTGATGTTACTAAAGTTCTTTATGTCGACTACGCCACCCGTTGAATTGCGGTCACTACGGCCGCCGCTGCAGCAGGGTCCGCTGAGGCTGATGGTGTTGGTGCAGCTTAGGTAGTATAACCCCCAACGGGAGGGGTATAGCCTCAGGGGGGTCAGGTGCAGAGGATGGTGGTTGTGGAAGTGCAGGGATGATGGTAATGAGAGTCAGAGTCGGGTTGTGCAGTTCAGGGTTCTTTACTTACTGCAGATGTTCCGGTCACTCCGGCCTTGAGTGACCACCCGAGCCGTGCTGCGTCCACCAGGTCCTGGACTCGGCCAACCCCCAAGTAGTTCTGGAGCGTGGTTCTGAGCTCCCGTTCTGTCCTCGTCTCTGGCCTTCCCCACCAGGGATCCACCTATGTCCGGCTCCCTCGGGCCTTCTGTTGGTAACCCTTGCCTCTGGGTTCCCTGACCCTATGCGTGGTCTGCCTTCCGGGTGGATATGGTGGGTGGCCGTGGCAGATGCTGCCCACGGCCTCCGGTCTCTGGCTGAGGTATGCTGTAGCCCCCACCAGTTTGGGATCCGGTACCCTGTTGCCAACTCTTCACCCTGTGATTATATTTGGGCTCTCAGAGTTCTTTCTTTCTCCCCCTCTGGGTCTTTCTTGCTCTCCTCTCTCACTCTTGGGCTGGGGCTGCTCTGCTCTTCTGCTCTCTTCCTCTGCAAAGACTCACAGACTGACTGACTGTGGCTGACTGACTTCTCTCAGACTGACCCTGATCTTAGATGGTGCCCACCTTATATACTCCCTCTATGTGTGAGCTCAGGTGACCAGCACCCAATGAGCTCCTAACTTTACCCAGGCTGCTCCCCCTATCTGCCCCTACACTACTGGGATGTACCACCCCCCTCCCACTCCAGCCAAGGACAGACTCGATCGTACCTGCACATTTCCAAGTGGGAGTACCGTTGGTCTGCCCTCCGGAAATGGGATGTATGTAGTGCATGCAGCTGACTGAGCTCAGTTCCACACTCCATCCTTACCCGGGAGTGGAATATCACACCTCTGGGTTGAGGTGCAATACCCCTGTAGCAGCCGAATCCTCAGGGTGCTACATTCCCCCCTGGTAAATCACAGCACGTCCTCGGGCTGTAAGATATAAACAACACCAAAACATACAATTTTTGCATAAACATAAACATATAAAACATATAAAACACCATATATATCAGCATAAACTTTTCATATAAACTTTCCTGTCTTCCGGTACCTCCGGTCACGGTGCAACTTGTGACCGGGTAAAGTGCGTCAGTCTCTTGAAGAAAAACCAGTTCTTCTATAAAACCGGTAGGGGGCGCTTTAGGAAGCGCAACTATATACAAGGGATATGGCCGCTCTCAGTCCTCGGCCAGGTATTAGGAAAGGGATGACCGCTCTCAGTCCTCGGTCAGTGGGATTAAGGGAAATACGGGTAACAGTTCAATTCTCTGGTCCCAACGGGGACTATTTTAGCAGCAACAGTTCACTGTGCCCCGACGGGCAACTATATACAGCTTCTACTCTGCTGTACTCAACGACGACGTCCTCCTGCTCTTTCTTTGTGATTAACTTTAGCTTCAGACCCGTCCGGGTCCTCTTGCTCCTCCTCACACCGCAGCTCCTCCTCCGTCAGGCGATGCACATGGAGGGCGTAGGGTCCTTTGGCACACTTGTGCCGGGTGAAGGTGACCTCGTCCCCTATATAAAGGTCACGACCTCTGTGTCCCTCCGGTAGGTGGGACTCAACGTCTCTTCTTGTCACGAAGACGTCGCCTGGGGTGCGGTGATCTCGGATGAAGCCCCACCCGTGCTGCATATTAAACTTGATCACAGTCCCGGTGGAAGGGGGACCATGAGCTGCACGGGGACTCCTCCTGGCCCGGCTCTTCTGCTCCGCGCTCTTTATTTGGGCTTGTTGTTCCCGGACCCGCCTCTCTCTCCGCTCCCTCTCAAAGACCTCGAGCTGTTGCCGGCAGCACTCTGCACGCTCCGCTGCAGCTGCCCGGGTCTCCTGAGTGAACCCCATGAGATCTTCTCCGGTGGGGTCCCACTCAAACTGTGCCTCCTCCAGCGGGGGCGAGGTCCTTTTTACGGGCTTCGGAGCCGGGATCAGGGGCTCGTCTAGGGGTCTCTCTTTCCGGAGTCGGGGATGGTGAAACTCCGGTGGCCATATAAAGGGCTGCCCATCCGGGCACGTATGTTGGGCGAACAGATCTTCTCCCAGATGCGGCACTCTTGGTTTTATGGGCGCGGTGGTGGTGGCGCCCGGGTTGCCCAGGCCTTGCGGCCAGGCCTGGGGCACCTGGAAAGTGAAGGGCACCGTAAGGACGGCGGCGCCCTGGGCTACTTGGCCCTGCGACCAGGCCGGTGGCTCCGCGGAGGTCGGGGGCGCTGTTGGTATTGCGGCGCCCGGGGGTACTAGGCCCTGCGACCAGGCTGGTGGTACTTCCTGCTTGGTCACGCTCGGGGTCGAGGCGTGTGACGTCACAGGGGTCGCGGCTGCGGCTTCCGGTTGAGGCCTAGTCTGTGGCGGTGACGTTGCGGTTACGGGCACGGCAGGGGGTACTTCGGGCTCTGCGACGGGGAGCTGGGGCAGGTACGCGGTTTCCCGGTTTGGGGTAGAGACGTCCCCTTTACCTGCCTCCTTTCGTTCGGCTCCCTTCTCGGCGCCGTCTCCGGCCTTCAGTCCTCCTGCGCCATCCTCGGAGGCGGTCTGTCTCCTCGTCTCGGGTGGCGTGCTCCGCTGACGGGTTCTTGTCTGCTGGGCCATCTCTCGGCTCTACTCCGCTAACGTCTCTCGCTGTACCCGGGCCATCCTCCGTGCGAGGCCCTCCAGCGCAGTCTGTGCACACTCCCGATCTCGGGGGAGCTGTGCCAAGACCTCCACTAAGCCTAGTGGGGTCGTTGCTTCTAGCAGGCTCCTGACCAACGGGTCGGTGCTGCTCTGCTCTCCTCCCGTTGTCTCCAGCCGGCCTTCTGGAATGGCGACCGGCAACAGGCTCCTGACCACTGGGTCGGTGCTGCCTGGAGTGGCGGCTCGCATCAGGCTCCTGACCACTGGGTCGGTGCTGCCTGGCTCTCCCTCCATCTCCGGGTAGGCTCTTTCTGGACTCTGCTCCAGGCTTCTTGTCTCCGGGTGCGCTCTCTCCAGACTGCTCCAGGCGACACCCATCTTTGCTCTCTTGTTCTCAGTCCTCCCACTTCGAGGGCGGTCCCGGGGCCACTTGGTGATTGTCAGCTCCAGGGGCAGTTCTTTCACGCTGACAGACACCTCTAGCATCACAGTCTCTGTTGGTGGGGGCGGTTTCCACTTTTGGCGCCATTTTCGGTCCTGGCCCACGATGGGAGGCGGCCTCTTACCACCCTCTGGCACGCCCATAATGGCGTCCACTCTTCCAAGGCGGGAAACCTTTGGAAATGGCGGGAATCGTCTCCCAGTGGCGGGAAACTCTGCAGATGGCGGGAAAAAGCTGTTAATGGCGGACAACCGGCGGGAATCGATCTGTGATGGAGTCCGATGGCGGGGACCCTCCGGGACCGGCGGGAGACTTCTTTTTGAGGTAAACTCGTTCTTTTCTTCAGGCACGCAGTACCCGGGTGTTGCGGGCACGTGATCCTGCCGACTACGCCAAAGTTGACGCGCCCCCTGGGCCATATTCTTTAGGGGAATACCCGGAGCCGGATCAGATGGGGGTTGTAGTCTCCGAGTGGCTGTGACCCGGTCCGTGCCCAGGGTGTCAAGCTCAGTGTGTGGCAGTCCTTACTGATGTTACTAAAGTTCTTTATGTCGACTACGCCACCCGTTGAATTGCGGTCACTACGGCCGCCGCTGCAGCAGGGTCCGCTGAGGCTGATGGTGTTGGTGCAGCTTAGGTAGTATAACCCCCAACGGGAGGGGTATAGCCTCAGGGGGGTCAGGTGCAGAGGATGGTGGTTGTGGAAGTGCAGGGATGATGGTAATGAAAGTCAGAGTCGGGTTGTGCAGTTCAGGGTTCTTTACTTACTGCAGATGTTCCGGTCACTCCGGCCTTGAGTGACCACCCGAGCCGTGCTGCGTCCACCAGGTCCTGGACTCGGCCAACCCCCAAGTAGTTCTGGAGCGTGGTTCTGAGCTCCCGTTCTGTCCTCGTCTCTGGCCTTCCCCACCAGGGATCCACCTATGTCCGGCTCCCTCGGGCCTTCTGTTGGTAACCCTTGCCTCTGGGTTCCCTGACCCTATGCGTGGTCTGCCTTCCGGGTGGATATGGTGGGTGGCCGTGGCAGATGCTGCCCACGGCCTCCGGTCTCTGGCTGAGGTATGCTGTAGCCCCCACCAGTTTGGGATCCGGTACCCTGTTGCCAACTCTTCACC